>NW_006439191.1:2159832-2173872 GCF_000325575.1 Pteropus alecto
AGTAATGTTAACATGGACTCAAGTGGCCACACGGACTTTGAACCCAGAAAGGGCATCTGCCAGGATATGCTTCTACATCATCCTGAAACCTTACCATTGGAGAGTCAGTCCTACAATTCAGGGCCTTATATAATGGGATGGAAAAAGAACACCCCCAGCCCTGGGACAAGCTGAAGAAAGAACTAAAAGAGTTGAGGCAGCACCAAAGGCTTTGTACCTCCCCTTAGGTCAACCCTGACCGCCCTGGCACTTATAGCCATGGGAAAGCAACTGCAAAGAATCAAGCATAGTATTCAGTTTAGAAAATCAATGCAGCACTTACCAGTCAGCTCCTCAGACGGCATCTCAGGGTAGAAACAGGAGCTGCAGGCAGCTTGGCACGTGGCGCATGGAGAGTGGTTTTAGTGCACCTACCTTTGGATGCTTTTGAAAATTCACAATAAAGTGGTGGGTTTTCCCTGGGGTGGGGTGGGGGGGAACACATCATTAAAACAGCACATTAAAAACTGAAGTACTGTCATATTGAACTTTACTACACATTTTCACTTTCTTCCAGTAAAATATTACATGGATAATGATTTATATAGCTAGATACAGATATGTAGTTTTTAAAAACAATACCTTTTTGGCATGACCTAGAAAACCTTTTTTTTTTTTTTTTTTTTTTTTAATGCTTCTGTTTTCTTCTTCCCTTTACCAAATAGAGACTTATTATAGTCCTGTGCATTGTTCTGCACCAATAAGTTGAACAGTTGACAAATGCAATTATTAAAAAATCTTATTTTTCCCTTCATTACATTACAGTCTTCAACCAATGACTGTACATATGGTATTTAAATGAGTTTGATTAAAATTCTAAGGGTCATAACCCATGAATTCCACTCTTAAGTTATTTCCAAAACAACTGAGTACAAATGAGAGTGAAACGCTGAAGCACAATGTTAAATCACCACCAGCAAATGGCTCCCAGTGAACAGCTGGACACCATGAAAAACCATAATCCCACCACATGATACCATTCTACATAATATACAACTCGTCCTGATTCGGCCTTTAAAATGAATGGAGTGAAGCATATGACAGGGGAGCATGCCAATAGGTAAGAGAAAAAAGAATCACGTCATATATTCAAAAAGTGATGTGCGGCACGTTCCATTCCATGTGGTTTTTCCGAGGAAGTCTGAAATGTAAAGAAAGCAGGCCCAGCAGGTGGCTTCCAACACATTTAAAAAGTAAATGTATAAAGAAATGCCCTAAGGAGGTTCTTAAAGTTTTTAAACCAAGTACTTTACCTTCACCTTTATTTGCTGCCACCAGAATACTAATGATAAAATCTGAAATTGACTATGTTCCAAGAACTCTACTATCGTGCATTTTATGTAAGTAGTTCCAACAGAACCCATGTGGCCTGCAAAGCTTTAAATATTTACTACCTGGCCTTCCCTAGTCAGAAAAAAGTTAGCTGACCTCAGTCCCAAGCTAAAGGCTGTTTAAGATCTCCCCTGCTTCACTGATTTGGCTAAATGTTGGCTTATCCTGTTATTAGAAAGTCAAGTCTGTAGCTCGGAGATACTTCTTGGTAAGAATCAGCAGTCTCCTCTTAGCACTCATAAATTTACACACTGCTGAGAAAAAAATACACTGATACACAACCCATTCTCTTCTGCGTTGAAAACCCATCTTCTAGGTACTCCTGTGATGAAGGGCTCAGTTGGCTTTTATGAGAAAGGTACACAAGTGTCTTGGAGCTGTCCCAGCTGTTTCCAATTACCACACTGAGAAAATGATTAGGCAATCGGGCATTTTAAAGTCTATTTTTCATCTATGTGGCTAGTAAATAAAGCTCTAAAATTTAGTCGGTAGTCTCACTTGAAGAGACCAGTCCGTGTTTGTTCCATGTAACAAGAAGGTTTCTGGGCTAACAAGTTCTTAGAAGACAAGTGACCAGCACTAAACCAAAGAAATAAACCTCTAAGGGACTGATAGAAAAGAAAATGTAGAATCTCTGTCTAATCTTTCCATTTATTCTCTTCATCTGATCAGCTAAAAGCTCCCACAGCTGCCTACCTATATATCTATCTACTTCCCCTTTTTTCTTTTCCTTATTTTGTTTCCTTGTCTTCTGGAAGATCAGAGGTAGACAACAGACAGGAAAAAAAAAAAAAAGCAGAAAGCAACAGAGAAAGAATTAGTTTAGTTCCTTCTCTGCTCGAACACTGGTCTTACCCTCTCCTAAAGGCTGACACTGCCATATATTTTGCGGTAAGATAAATGACAAATGCAAAGTGAAATAACATCACAAAAAGCAGCAAAGTGTCCTAGAGAGAGACTTCAGCCACAGGCGTTATGCAGTCTCACTAACACGAAGCCTACAGACGAACACAAGGAAGTAACTGGGTACAAAGTGAAAGGAAATCACAGTATTTTCTGACAGGACTGTTAACGAACACGGAAATCGTGACCTACAGCTCAAGGGTGCTGTCAGTAGGCACACTACGGTCTGGGTCAGGGCAGGAAGAAACAGGTGCAGAGTACAGTACATAGATTATGAGGATACTATAAGAGCTGTTGAAAATGGAGCATGAGCTTCAGGAGAAATGACCTTCACCTTGGGCAATAAGTCAGCCTTTGGGGATCTGTGATAAGGTTCTTTCCCCCCGCATAGAATCTGGATATTCACACTCATGGGAAATATAAGTAGAAACAGAATCTTTGGACCCAAAGGATATAGATAAATAAAAAAAATAAAGCTTTGAAGCATAAAAACCCGAGGCTCCTTTGCATCCATGTCTCATTACACTTATCCCTCTGCACTATGGCAGCCCTAATTAAACGCAGTAATTAAGAGAGAATCGGACAGGCGATGGGAGGGGCACGGGGAGGAGGCCAGGGAGGAGGTGATACATAGGAGCAAGAACCAACTGGATGCTTTAAAAGAGAAGACAAAAAAGCTGGCTGGAAAACACAGCCAGGTTTGAGACGCAGAAATCTAGTAGAAATGAAAGCGTGTGCAAAGAGCGGGGAACACAAAGCTGACGAGGCACGTAGGGGAGGTGGGAAAAGGAGAACCAGAAACAAAGATTGGAATCCTATCGAATGAAAAAAAGAACTGAGAAGCGATGGAGAATTAATCCCAGAAGGAAGAAAAAAACAAAGATGAAAGTAGACGCAAGATATTCACTTAGAAGCAGGGAGCTATAACATACTGATTTTTAAAATACCACCAAAAATTTGAAACCACTGTGAAACTGTTTAAAAATAATTTTAAAATAATTTTAAAAATAATTTTATTCGAAAGAAAAGAGTGATACCAATTTTCAGAATCTACCTCTGGATGGAAGGAGAGGATTACGGCGAGGCTAAGATTTGAGGTGCAGGCTGTGAAAATTCTGGAGAGTTCGAGAAAAGAGACCTCTCTCAACATAACTAACTATTCAAATACAGTGACGGAAAAGACTCATTAAATGTTGAGAATCGTGTTCTTTTAATGTGCTCCAGGGTAGAGAGCATATTTACTAGGCATTCCACCTCCAGCTAGAGAGTACAAAATTGTGTGTTACTGTGTGCCCAGCACAAAGGAGGAGCTCATTAAATATTTACTGCTAGAATGAACTCATCTCTTTATTAATGTTGTGAAATAAATATCATGGACTAAAGGACGTTTGGCATCCCTTGTAAGCAGCAGCCGAATCTTTCTGAAGCTGTAACCAAACATGTATGAGTGAAGGTACCTCTGGACAAGGGCACCTTCCCACTGTGTGGAGGCCGAGACCCCAGGCACTTCACATGTTATCTCATTTAACCTTCACACCTGCGAGGTGAGTGCTCTTCTCTCTAGTCAACAGTTAAGAAACCACAGCTCAAAGCACCTCAGTGTCCAGGCAAACCTCGTTCTATTGCTTGGCTTCATTGTGCTTCACAGGTGTGTTTTGGGCTTTTTTTTTTCTTTTTTTTTTAAATACAAACTGAAGGCTCCTCTAGTGCCAAGTTCACCCTTACTCTTGGTTGATACCAACTTCCCCTCCTAGTCACCAGAGCAACAGTCAAAGTGCACTCGCTCTCTAAGCTGGTCAGAAGTTGCCCAGAAAAGTGCTGGGCCTGGGAGAGAGGAAAGGGACTCCACGCAGACAGACTGCAGGACGGAGCGGCGTGTCCACTCTTCCACACGCCTTGTTCCAGTGCGCCCTGAGCTCCTCGAACACTCATCTGTGTGTCCTCTAGACCACGGACACGCTGACTGCCGCCCGGTCGCCCCAGCCCAACCCTCGGGAGCTTATGCCACCAGATGGTACCACCCGGCCTGGCCTTGTGAGGGTTACAAACGGACTCTCTCATCGGGGCCCCTTAAGTGCTTAAGGATTTCAGCTTCCAGACTCAATACCATTCTCTCCAACATCACTTTGGTCCTTATTCTTGGCGAGTTCCACAACCACAGCATGATGTCTGCGATGCCCTATCGTTCCAGTCCCCTGACCGCCTCTCTCCAAGGGCCTTGTCATTACTCTCTCTGCCTGCTCCCTCGCATGGTCACGGCCTACAGCTTACCAACAGCAGGAAGTGAGGCTGAGCCCTCTATGTCTCTACCACCAGAGAAGCAGAAGCACGCAAACACACACACACACACACACACACACACGCCACCAGAGAAGCAGAAACACAAACACACACACACACACACAGCCAGCCAGAGGGAGAGCTGGGTGCTCATTCTCTGTGAGGCTGTCTGACGCTGGGACGAAAAGCCCACAGGGCAGGCGGTTAAATGGGAAGCTGGACATAAAGTGGAAAAAAGCAAATACAAGTCAGAACCCTTGACGCAGGGGAAACCACGTCAGTCTGTCACCGCCTCCGAGCTCGCTGAAGTGGGCACCCTGCAGGAGACTCGCATCCTTCGTCAGGGAGCTAAACACATACCTGGTCCAGGGTCGGAGGAGCTGGGGCATGTAGCAGCAGGTCTAGTTGCCGCCTCACAAACCGGCAACAAGGTGCGTGACTACCAGAGCACCCAGCCCGACCATCTGAGCAGGAAAGCAAAGTGACTACTGCTTCCCTAACCAGAGCCGCACCGGGAGGTCATCTGGGAAAGGAGGCCCAGCTGGGCAGACAGCTCATCGCACAGCTGACCCGCTCTCCCTACTCTGGAGGACGCACTCCCAGCAACCAGCTCCTCTCTCCAGCTCATTTCCACTCAACAGAGTCCAACCGCCCCCGGATCCTTTCACGGCCTCGCGCGGTCACTATATCCTCAGTTTCCTCTGCGCCTGGCGTATTACTGTAATGACTCCCTCACATGAACCCATACATCGCTTTCCTCTCTCCCTTCATCCTGTTCACCTGCGAAAACACCAGCCCCCGCGGTGAATCCAACGCTCCTTTTACTCATTGCCTTCACCTGCTGAGCTGGGACATCTCTGCAGAAACACACGCCCATTCCAGCCGGGCTCCGTTTAAACTCCCTGGACTTCGCCCACCTCAGATGAATCCCTAGGACTCTCCAGCTGCCCTACTCTAGTGCCCTAGGCCCCTCCTCAGTATACCCTGTCACCCCTTCTCCATCTCACACTTCTCTTCACACTTCGAACACCTCCTCCCCTTTTCACACTCAGCTCAGGACCTTGCTCCTCTTTGCCTTATCTATTTGCTACCTAATAAAACACACTAAGAGCGATTGGCTTAAAAGAGAAATCACTTCAGGCAACCAAGTGAGTCGCCATCTTTTTGGTGGTGGACGGTCTTGCCTTCAGTTTGCAAAAAACGTTCAATATCTATGAAGCACAATAAAGCCAAGTGCAATAAAACAAGGTATGCCTGCACACCCTCACGATGCTGTGACTTGGTAATTTGGGCTGGGTTTACCTGTTCTGAGTTGAGTTCACTCCGAGGGGGCCTCAGCTGACATGGCAGAGAAGACAGAGACACCTGGGGCCTCCCTCCCCCATGGACGTTCATTCTCCATCAGGGTCTCAAGCATGAGAAAGGAAGCTGCATGGTGTCTTGAGGGCTGGGGTTAGAACTCACACAATGACATTTGTGCTGCATTCTATGGGACAGCAAATCCCACGTCCAGTTGAAAGGGCTGTGGAAACAGACCTCGTGTCTTGATAAGAGGACAATTTGTGGCCATATTTATAGTCTACCAGGCTGTTTTGTTACTCATGAAAAGGCCAATGTATCACAAATAGGGACAGGGTGTAAAAGAAATACCATCCCCACATTTTTATTTTACCTATTTTATCAACGTTCTCACATAAATACAGATTATAAATATTTACTCAATATTTGTGCTATTGTTTCTTACTTTAAATATTGATTGGTTCACCCACTCACTAACTGTTCTCTGGAAGGAGTCAGTGCACTGTGGCCCACAGGCCAAATGCAGACTGTGAATAAAATTTTTGTAAAGAGTTTTACCGGAACACGCCCATACTCAGGCATCTCTGCATGTCTGTGGCTGTGCGCACGCCAGAGTGTGGAGTAGAGTAGTTGTGACAGAGCTTGTACGGCCCGCAAAGCCTAAAATATTTATTATCTGGCCTTTTACAGAAAAAAAAACTTGCCAATTCCTGCTCGATGGCATCATCTTTCCATCTCTCAAGTAAGCCTATTGATCCAACAGAATTCTAACAGCCATAATGTCCATTACTCAAATCCCATAGGTTTATGTGAAAGAACTGCCTTACCTTGTAGACTCAACCTTTTATGCTCCAAGAAATTTCTATAGTAGGCATTTCAGATTCTGCCCCGTACAATGAAATATGTATTTTGTATAATAAAACCAAAAATCACCTGCAAAGAACAGTTAGCACAAACCCCACTAAGCCCAAGTCATGCAGAAGGCCATCATCCCCTTCTTCAGCAGTATCGAACAATAATCAAACAGAAGAGTAACATTTACGCAAAATTTTTTAGCATGCTGTACTCAGAATTCCCTGGGGAAGTTACTTGAGGGCAGGTTCTCAGGCCCCATCCCTCAGAGACTGTAAATTCAGTAAGTTCGAGAAACGGCCCAGAATCCACATTTCTAACATTTTGATGCTGGTAGTCTAGAGACCTCACTTTAAGAAACTCTGAACCAAACAGGGTGAGGAATCAGAAATAAATGAGGCTTAACTATTGCTTTTACTCCTTTATCTTCCAGGAAAAAAAAAAATACAGTAGCCCCTAGGTTACCAGATTAATAATTAATAATCTATCATTAGAATTCTTCCTAGGGTTCAAAAGAAAGCCATTTGTTGGACACTTTGGATTCTATCCCAAAAGGTCACTTGTTCAACCTCCCTGATGCTCTTCCTGACAATATTAATGAAATCTTTTACCACTACTTGAAAAAGTTGAGAATCATATGACTTTACTCATATGTGAGATTTAAAATTGAAAGCAACAAATGAACTCTAGACACAGACAACAGTGTAGTGGTTACCAGAGGGGAGGAGACGGAGGTAGAAAAGGTAAAGGGGGGCAAATATATGGTGATTGAAGATTTGACTTTGGGTGGTGAACACATAATGCAATATACAGATATATTATCAAATTGTACCCTTGAAGCCCATATAATTTTATTAACCAATGTCACCCCCAATAAATTTAATTAAAAAAAAAAAAAACTACTGGACCTTATTGAGCATTCTGGGAGGCACGCCTCTATCCTCCCCTTTCTCCTTAGAATGATATTCCAATAACATATGCAGGAATTTTTCTTAGGAAAAACAAAGAATGGAATGGAAAGTAAATGAAATTAAAAGACTTAGATGTGACTCATCCAATATGTGTAAACAAGCCCAAAATTCTCGCCTGTAACACGAGGGATCTGTACTATTCTGCAGCACCTTAAAAATTTGACAGTCTGCGATTTTGTTGTTTACCTTTACACCAAAGCTTTAAAGATTAATTTCTAGTGTTTACACATATTATAATATTGGGGAAATTTAAGTGGATTAAAAAAGTTCTCCTACAGCCACAGATATTGTACCTACCTTTAGTAGGCACCTCTATAAAAAAAATAGGAACCTAAAAATTGACATGTATAGGAAGAAATGGTATTCTCTTTCTTCCTTTTAAATCCATGAATACATGGCAAGTTACATTTCATTACAATTTCAATTTTATATGACTGTATCATTGAATGTTGAAATTCGATGATGGCTTAGGCCATTGGTTCACCTGTGAATAACTGAGACATCTCAGGCAGACAAATTCTCATTCCACATTGACTATTTTGCTACTATCATAAATAACGTTCAAGCAGAGCGATGTGGAGTAAAATGAAGAATTTGGGGCAGACTTTTCGATAGCACAGATTTGGAAATGGCCAAAATTGTTCTCCTATTTATTATTTTGCATTTATATAGCATCTTAAATGTAATTTAAAACCCATAAAAATTGGAGGCATTAAATTGATGCCTGAGAGAACCTAGACAGACTAGGACTCAGAATGGGGCACAGAAGGAACTCAGTGCTCCTGTGAGTACGATTTTACAAATTAAATTGCTTGTCTTTCCTATTTGCATATCCATATGTACATACACAACAATAAACCCAGTGATTTCAAGCAAAGGCATGTCAAAAGGACAAGGTAGTGATGGGCTCTTTCAGGTGGCTCTGAGCAAACACAATAACAACAACGGTGCAAGTAGCGGCTTCAATTTACACACTGCTTTTTTAGGTACCAGGAACTATCCCTAGTGTTTTATGCATATTACTTCATTTAAACTTCACAAAACACAAAACCCCCATGAGGAAAGGATTAGGTCCTAGTTTTAGCAATTTGGAAGTTCGGTGTTGGAGGTGAAGACTGATGGTCCCAATTACATCGTTAGAAAGATATGGAGCCAGAGAGCAGTTCTGAGGGTGCCCTCAGGTATACCTGTCAGTTAAGTAATGACTTTCTTCTTCTAGATGATTCTCTCCTCACTTCTTCACTCTCTAACCCAATACCATGCCTCCTCTCGAGGCCCGGGGCCTTATTTCTGAACCAACTCTATTAAGAGCCCATCAAACTCCTTAGCACATAGTAGGTGCTTATCACATGCTATTCTTTTCCATTCTTCCCCACTTTGAATAATTACTCTCCTATCATGGTTCATCTCTCTGCCATCTGAAGCAGAAGCCACAAACATACTCCCAGTAAAAAAATGAAAGATGAAAACCGATATTAAATGCATTACCTAAATAAAATAAATAAATAAACACACACACACACATAAATGAATGAATGAATGAATGCATGCATGCATTACCTTGGTACGTTTGCATTGTATCACGTGACTCCTGAAAACATAATACTCAGTCTAGAGGGTACATTTCAGATTCAGTGACGAGCCAGTGGTATTAGGTTGAAGGTCCTCCTAGGGAGACCAACCATCCCAGCCTCCCATGCTAAAGGGTTTCCCAGGACAAGGGACTTTCAGTGCTGAAACTGGACCATCCCAGGCAAACTGAGGTCACCCAAGCCCAACTTCTCTGAAATAACTCTAATTCATCCACCCGAAGAGATGTACATAAACTTTAGCTGAGGGGAAAAAACTGAGAAGAATGGATGATGATGTAAGTGTGTGAGGCAAAAACAAAAGGTACATAACTCCGAAACATGCTTTTAATGCCATTCATCAAATTTCATCTTGAAATACTATAGGGGATCTTGGCTATAATCATGGGAATTCGATGCAATTATATTACACAGTGAGTTTGCATTTTCTTTTCTTTTTTCCCCTTGGGTTGATGTCCATGGAACATGACTTATTCAAATATTTAAAACTTGTTACAGATAGATAAACTTATTCAAAACTGAGCGTGCTGTCATCATGTATGTCCGAAGACATGCTTGCTTTCTCAAAACATGAGGAGCTAATGAGACCAAGATGATTCCATACTTACTTTGACCAAAATGTTCAATGATTTGTATTTTAAGATAAACTATCATTTAGAAGTACTGTTTATAATTTCGGAAGTAAGAAACTGGTCAAGAGTTTCTCCATAAGACAGCTTACCCTTAAGACTGTAATATCTGTGTCCTATCTTTTGGAAATTATGTTCACTCATATATGCCAATGAAAATGGGAAATATGAAGAGTTTTTTTAGACTAATGCAATAGGTAGTAACAGTGCAATTTTTGTCTGAACTGTCTTGAATTATTTTCTCAAGAAAGCACAGCACCTGGTGGCATTTACACCATAGTTTTTTATAGACCTAAGTTGCCAGGAATAACAAAACACTAGCAATGTACTGAAAAAATTTAAGGTCCAATTTAAATAATAAAATATCTATTAACATTCTAACAACTTTCTTATAAAAAGAAAGACTTATCATTCCATAAACACGTATTCAAGTCTGAGAGTCTCTCCTGAGTCTGACGATAGTTGAGGAAATATCGAGAGGAAGGAGAAGGAGAAATAAATTATTTCGTATTAATATATTATTTTTTTAGGTAAATGATCATTCAGGTTGTGGGGTCACCTCTTCCTCATCATCACCACCCCCATAAGATACATCACAGCACGAATACTGCAAAGGCGGTACTGTGCTATCAATGCAAACAGTCAGCAATGGGCCAGGGGAGTAGATTAAAGCACAAAAGCATGGAGTTTCTTACAGCTAATACTTCTTTGTATCACTTCACGAGAAAATAAAGGTTTTGTAGCAAATTAAATTTTCGTCACTAGATACTAACTGTTTTTATTTATTAAATGTCCAGTGAGTAATTAGCGATTTAATTAAACAACAACTCATTGAAAAGTAAATGTAGGTACTTAAATCTAAAATGAATGGAGTGGGAGCAAAGGGCAAATGACATCAAAAACTAATATTTCTAGCAAAGGCACTTCTGCCCTAGTTCTCATCAGTCGACATATGTTATTCCCCCATTCTGTGCTCTGACACTGAAGCAGTGCAGAAGTCGGGAATGAAGTACAAGTCAGAGAACTAGCAGTAGCTTACATGTATAGAGTGCCCTCCGTGTACCAGGCACTCCTGTTATGCTTTCCATGTCCTAATGCAAGTTACCTCATTGAGGACTCGCCCCATAAGGAAGATTCTATTATTATTATTATCATTTCCATTTTACAGATGGTGACCTAAAAGTTTCTATTCCCAACTCTTCAAACTTTTACAAAAGTTTGAGTAACTCACCCAAGATGATATATATAATAAATAGAAGAACTGGATTTTCAATACAGATATCCTAGTTCCAGATTCTGTGCTCTCGACCACTTCCATCTCTCTAAGAAAAGTGGGGTTCACATGTGTAATATCAACTTAAGATAGTTCGAAGGTGGTGGATGAAAGAACAATCTAAAACTTCCTGCAACAACATGGATGAATTTCACAGACACAATACTGAATAAAAGCAGCCAGACAAAAGAGTGCAAACTGTATTATTTCATTCATATTAAATGGCACAAAGCAAGCAAAGCAAATATGTGCTGTCATACATTAGGACAGTGCTCACCCTTGGGAGTGAGGGACAGTCACTGGAATGGAATCCAGGAAGGCTTCTAGGTGCTGCTAGGTGTGTTTTTGTCCTGGGTGTTGATTACATGGTGTGATAATTTGTGAACATGCACCCAGCTGTGAACTTATGATGTGTGCCCTTTTCTGTATGTATATCATATTCCAATAAAAGTTCTGAAGAGTTGGGAATAGAAACTTTAAGATCTCCTCAAATAAAGCAGGCAACGGCCCTCTCCTCACCCCTATTCATGTTCTTCTTCTGTCCCACTCTGAGGTAGGGGACTCTGAGGTGTCATAACCCCCATTATCTCTTTCCTATCTTTCTCTTTTTTTCTCTTTCTCTCTTGTCAAAAAAAAAAAAAAAGTGAAAAGGAGGAAAAGCTATTACTAGTTTCTAGTAAACAGTATTTAGAATACCCAGCCTCGATTTATTTGGGAGAAAGGGTTACAAATGAAAGTTAAGAATGATAGAATTCCTGTACCATCAATAATTAAAGGAGTTGTCAGTGACTCAATTACTTTTTCTCCACATCATGGATGATATAGAAATGTGCCTCAACCTCACTGCAAGACTGGCCCTCAGTACCAGAGGGGGAGCTGGGGTTGGAGACTGGGCTTTCTTAAGAATTAAGAAGAATAAGAGAAGCCCATAATTCACACGTTGAGAGCACAAAATAAAATGTAAAAACGATATTTTCATGGCTCGAAAACTCTCAGAACTTCCATTGGTTTCAAGCAGGATATGTATATATAACCAATGGAAGTTCTGAGAGTATATATATGTATAAAATATGTACATACATACATATATATGTATGTATGCAGACTGCCATACAGGCCTCTGAAGCCAGAGGCACCCAATGAGAAAAATAAAGAAAAAAAGCATACACACACCACATTCTCAGAGATTGTTTCTAATGGAAACTCCAGTTTTGACAACCCTACCACCTGCTTTATATCATTAAGCTGAAGGAGACTATGAATAGGAAGGGGGTGGAGAAGAGACATTGCTAATAAAATATTTAAGAACATCAGGAAGAGCCATGTCAGGCTTTTAGTTTACCCAGAAAAAGCATCTTCTTAAAGTGTCAGTCGACCAAGGTTTACTGTATTAATAAACTCACCTTCAGATCATAAAGGTTCAAAAAATGCACAAAATGCAGACAGGTTACCTATTTTTAAAATCTGGAATGAAAGGACAACATGTTCTAGAAGAAAGACAATGTCAAGTCTCTCACTGTCTGTGGCTGCAGCGTTTACTTTGACCTCCTCATTCACTGGGTGACTGGTGCTGAATATCAATATTTGAAAATCATGTAGGAGCTGTATTCTAATGGGGTAGCAAAGTCCATTTAATGTTATATATAAGATCAGTATCCCTTGAAACGAACAAACAAGCAGAGATGACTGCACAGTTAAAGTCTGAACTGTAACTTCTCCATAATTATCGTTTCTATAGGAGATGAATGACTGATTATAAGCAATGGAATTTACCATGTTTCCAATGTGCATTTTCCTCTTGAATACCGGAATAATGATGGTCCCAGGGAGCCATGCAGATTGCCTGATCTATCAGCATTTTTCTCTGTTTGACTTTCATTCCTCTGCATTTGATTGCTGCCGAAATAATGGTAGCAGAACTGAAAATGCTTTTTATTCTCCAGGTGATTTTCATTTGTGATAGATAAGCAAATGCAATTTTCCGTATTACACTAACCAGACAAAGACACCCCACACCTCAGCGAGTGTAAGAAATACAGGGACGGGATTCCACTGGGCGCGCTGGCCCACTCAGGAGAGCAGGAAGAGGGCTGAGCGCAGTTCGGCCAGCAGAGTCTGTTTTCATCCACGCACCCTCGGAAAGTGGCTGGACATCCTCTCTCAGCAATAAAAGTGTATTTCAATCTAATTCTGGGGCCTATTTTCCTCTAGAGTAAAAATAAGATTAAGCACAGATCCTGTGCAGTGATTCTTACTAATCTGAAGCGCTATGAGAAGCCTGAATCGTCATGTCAGTGCCTCTGAGTTGCTACACTCGGACTTTCCTCCTCCAATGGAAGTTCTCCCTCCCTCTCCTTCCCCTCCCCCAGTACCAAACCAGCTAGATGTTAACAATAGGAAATTGTTTTCTTTAGGGCATTCACTATTTATCACTGACTGCCTGGGGTCTGCAGAGGAAAATTCCTAAGAGTTATGCCATCAGCCTCACTGATCTGCATAATATCTGACCTCAATCTCAACTATTTGGCTCTTGTTTGGGGTTTTAAAATGGGGAAATAACATGAAGGGAAAAGTCTCCAAAGCCCAACCTTAGGCTTTTTTCACACCATCTTTTGTTACCTTCTTTGTTTATTTGGCAAGAAAAAATTTAATTATGTAAAGTAGTGACAGCTCACCCAGATCTCTCACTGATCCACAGCACAGATAAGCATTTTGGGAGAAGTTAAATATTCAGTGAGGATAATGCTAATTGCTACCCAGGAACAGCCTGGACAGAAAGAGGGTTCTTTGAATCCTGGATGCCCTGTCACTTGCAGAGCTTTGTAAATACTTCAAAAAAGCAGAGGCTTGGGGAAAAATAACCCTCGAAGGTG
>NW_006439191.1:2173904-2260422 GCF_000325575.1 Pteropus alecto
AGGCCATAATAATAAAGGCATAGTGATTTTCTTAGAAGGGAGAGGCTATTCTTAGAAAATTTCAGAAGAAAATACATAGGAAACAGATTCTTATGTGAGATGGAATCTCTGCAAATTAAGCCATTTTGCCGAAAAATATGTGGGTGTATACAATGCAATATTCCTTAGAAATAATAATTAATGTATTCTAAGAGCATTTCTAAGACTAGAAATATTTTTCCCCGTTTTTGATACAACACTTGGCAAACATAGTCTCAGGTTGGTACCTACATGCACAATACACACATTACTTCATCACATTATACCTGGACCATAAATTATTATTAGAAAAACTCTCTAGCCTTGAAATTCAATTTGTTCTGTTTGGGTAATTTTGTTGTTTTTAGAAAATGCATCCACACCTAAACTTAAAATAAAAGATTAAAACTTAAAAGTCCAATATTATGCTAAGTCAGAGAAATAAGTCAGAGAAAAACAAATACCACATGACTTCACTTGAATGTGGAAACTAAAAAACTGAACAAATGAACAATCAAAAAAAAAAAATAGACTCATAGAGACCAAAAGGAAGGTTGCCAGAAAGGAGGGAGTAGAGGAAATGGGTGAAAAAGGTAAAGAAGAATACAGTCAGTAATACTGCATAAGTTTGCACATGACTGATGATTACTAGACTTAGTGGGTTGATCACAAGGTACAAAAATTTCGAATCACTATATTGTACATCTGAAACTAATATAACCAATATTACATGCCGACCATACTTTAAAAAATACACATTCTTGTATTTTTTAGGTCCCACCTCAGACCTATTGAATCAGAAATCTGGGGTTGGGGTCCAGCAATCTGGGTTTGAGCAGCTCTTCCAGGGAATTCTGATGTACTCTAAAATTTTAGAACTGCTGGACCAGCTGTTCATCAAACCAGTTTCCTCTTCCCATACACCTGAGGAATGAAAACAAAGGCCGTGTACACTGTTCACAGGTCTGGCCCATAAAAAGCCTTCACTAACGACACTTTATGCTCTTTCAATTGTCTTGTTGCAGTTAAATGTGGAGACCCTGAAAAGTACGTAGAGAAGGTGGAGGAACCACATCATCAAAGGGAGCTGGGGCTCAGAAGCACTGCTGGAAGGAAAGCCACCAGCTGATCAAGAATACCCAGTCTGTGTAAAGCCACCAAAGGCTAGACACTCATCTGTGAGTGCTGCTGGCCTTATCTTAACTTACATACGCAAGTGGTATTTTGGGTGGGCATACTTTCTAGGATCCTAAGAGAGAAATTAATGTACGTGGAAGGCAGAGCTACCCACGCTAGCCCTATTTGCCCTTTTCCTGAAGAGAGAGAGATCAGAGAAAAAAATTCTCAAGTTCTAGAAGAGGAGAAAAGCATCACAAGTTTCTGATTTGCTATTGGCAGGGAGTGGGACAGGAGCTGAGAAAGGGCAAGTAAGAAGAAGGTTCTTAAGCGCCAGAAAAAGAAGGGCCCTGGTCATAATAACAATAGCCTTATGACATTTCTCATACCATTTTGGATCCCGTGAATTCCATAGGTGCCTATCCACCTAGGACTGAAATGGACTTTTCAGAATAAAATTCTTTAAAGTCTAAAAATTTAGCACTGGGGGCTGTTCTGGATACTCATAATTATTAGGTTAAACCCTTTGATTTTGCAGAGATGTCATTTACTGTCCAGTGTTCCTGGTGGCAGAACCAAGCCAAGAACTTGGCCATGCCAACTTCAAGTCAAAAATCTTTTTCTATCATCTAACATTTTTAACTTATTTTTAAACTTTAAGGCACTTTCTTATAAATATAATTTCCCTCTCTTAAATTTCACACCCAGAACTTACTACAGAGTTTAAGTACACTAACTGGACTCTGGTGTCAATATTTCTAGAATTCTGGCAGCTTTATTGACTAGATCTCCACCATAATAGGGGATTCATTTGTCCAGAAGCTTCGAGTGGAGAAAATAACGCCCAAACTCTCTTTTTTCATGTCAAAATGTACAAAGCTCAGACAGGACTGAGAAATGGGAAGGCTCCCAGGCCTAATGGAGTGCTTACTGAGATCTATTGATTCTGATCCAGCTCACTGATTGGCCATCGAACGCCACAGTCTGTAATGTCTAACCAAAGGAAAAAGTATGGCAATAGATTAAAGATGTCAGCAGTGTCACCAGCTGTGATCACAAGTTTTTAAAAGGGACTGTGACAGTTAGTGAAGCATCTCTTGAATGTTAGTTCCCGGGAATATAGAGTCAAGTATTCATTTGCATTAAGATCCAGGAAATAGAACAGATATTTCCATTACAGTCACATGCGGTTTTAATATCTAGGTTTGCCTCTGTGTGTGTGTGTGTGTGTGTGTGTGTGTGTGTGTGTGTGTGTGTAACTTATTTGTTTTTATGTGCTGCCAACAGAAGAAAAGTAAACAGAACTTTAGGAAGTCTTTTACTGTGATAAGGCTTTGTTCCACCATCATCTAGGTTCTAACTCTCTAAGAGTCTGAATGGATAAAACTAAACAGATCACATTGTTAGAACAGCAGCATGACACACAGACTTGAGTTAGAAGGTCTGGGTTCAAATTCACAAGTTGGCACTTAGCGGCTGTGCCTTTGGTAAAATTATGTGACTTATTTGTGCCTCAGTTTCTTTAACTACATGATGGGGATAATTAATAGTACCTACTTCACAGGATTAAATGAGTTTGTAGTTTTAAGGTGCTTGGAACAGCAAATGACACCTAATGCATGATATAAAAATGTGTTTTAAAAAAATCTGGGTAGCTGGGTCAACTTGGGGGCACATCAGACATCATTACTATTTAAATGCTTCTGGGCAGACAGTATTCAAGAGTAAAATGAGTCAGACTGCCATCAGGTAAAAAGATAAAAATAGGCCATTTGATTTGTTGAAAAAAAGAGGTGTCTGAATATTATATTATATATAATATTAAAAGAGTCTTTACATCCCACTAACCCCTTCAAGTAAAACCATGAAAACCAAAAAATAATTCATCTTTCATATGTCTAAGATCAGAAAATAGGAGAACAATCAATCTCCTTTATAAGCAGAGATATTTAACCTCAAGTTAGCCAGCCTATGCCACTCAGCAAGCTCCCCCAACTACCAATTATTGTGTATTCAGGAGTGCAAACCAATTAACCTGAGCAAACACGAATAAAAAGGTAAATCTCCTGAAGGCGAGAAACCATACAGCGTTCTCCAAAAGGATTACTCCCTCCACGAACTGTAATCTTCATTGATTCTCTCCTTCCCTTCTCCCCTAGTCAAAAGCTGTGGCCAGTCAAAAGTTGACCACATACTATTCTTCTATAATGCTAAATGTTCCTGAAGGATGTGAGAAATAAACGGAGCTAAAGACAGTTATAGTAAAACAGCGGTCAAAACAAGGTACCGCAGGAAGGCAATACGTGAAAAAATATATATATATTGAGGAATAAAAAAGAATTAGAGATGAACTAAAACAAAAACCACTTACCCAACTAGAAAGGGAAAAAAATAGCTACAGTCAGGAACAGCTATCTGACTTGTGGGGTCCAATGCAAAAAGAACAGGCAGAGTTCCTTGAGCAGAGCTTATTAAAGTGTCAAGATGGCAACTGCAAAGCGTTAAACCAAGCTGGAGGCCGTTTAGTGCAGGGTGGGGTGCAGTGTGGGGCAGGTAAGTGCTGGGGTCTCTAGCCCAGGCAGCCTGCCAGGGTTAGGAAGGCATGAGCTTATGAATAAAGCGAGAATGAATAAAGGTAAGCACATCAATTCAGATGAAGAATATTTAAGAGAATGAAAAAGGAAATACTGGAAGACCTGATAAAAAGTATTAGATTACGGAAATATCCAAAGAAGTAAGTCCATATTCGGGTCTCCATATCAAGCAACCAACAGGCCGGTACTCACGCCAAGGAAAGGCTCGTTCCAACTACCCAAAAGGCCGAATTAGAAGCTGGGGGAGGAGGGACTGTGAAAAGGACAATGACTAAGTGTTATGGAAAGGTGTGGGTCAATCTATTTTTCAGAATAAAGAGGACATTTGATGACTGAAACCACACTATCATCGCTAGCATTTCAAATGATGAAAGAGATAAGGCACTTGAACACGAACAGACAAAACTATTCATTATGAAACATTGCTTTATATTACACAAAAATCTAGAGTTAGATAGCTATTATATAAATGATAGCTAAAATGGATTGCCAGCCACTAAACACAGCCAAGAAGAACAAAGAACAAATTCACAAAGCAGAGTTAGTTCATATTTCTATTGTGAACAATAATCAAAATAATCAACTGCTGGTTGAAGTATGTGCTTTGATGTTTAAAAAAATTCTGTGTACACATGTGTATCAAATAAGTTGAACCATTTCAAGTCCATTACCTTGAAAAATTATACTTGCAGCCCAATAAAGCTGTAATTGCTCAAAACATGTTTAGAATCATCTTTTTTCATGAATTACTTTCACCCCCAAGAGTTTTGAGTTGTTCTTTTTTAATCAAGATCTGGAGGGTAAGCTGTCAGCTCTGAAGGTAATGCAAAAGGGGAATTCACAAAATGTTCAAAACTGATGACACGTTATGGAGTACTGAATAGATTGATTATCTGGCTCCACATGCTCACAATATATAAATCTATAGAATTAGAGAAATTTAGAACTGCAAACGATCTTAAAGACTATATAATCTAGCCTACAGCTTCCTGTTAAATGGAGGGAGAAACTCAGACCCCACTACACCTGCTTGAGGTACCACATCTGGTTCATGGGGAGGCATGGCTACAACTTAACTCACTTTTCTTCTCATCCAGTGGTCTTGGCACACCACTGGGAACCATTTGCCAAAACTGTATAACCTTCCAGAAAGTCACTGAGAACCACAGGTATCATCTACAAACATGCTGAATTGTTACCAATTCTGAAAGGCAAGTCAGTCAGTCCTGGTTGTCATGGCAATAACTCTTCATACTCACAGCCTGGTGATGGCATATGTAAAATGCAGCCAACATAGACAGGAAAAAGCCTTATTAAAACACCGTTCTAAAAATGGCATGGCTTATTCTGGCTTCCGGTTTGCCCACTGCAAGTTCCAGAAATCTAACTGCAATTGTCATCTAAATTCAAATCAGTCCAGATATCTATATTTAACAGTATCAGGAAATCTTCTTCTTCATAGGACTTTAGGGGGTAAAAACAAAAATGGTTGAGGATAACTAAACCAAACATTATGAAATCAAAATTTAAAAGGTCACTATGTGCACCAGCGTAATTACACACAGAAAAAACTATGAACAATTAAATTTTAATATTAAATCCGCTCGCTAAGAAGCGGTGGAAGTTCCTGGCCCCGTACTTCTGACACTTCTCTTGTCCACGTTTCTCTGACCCCGTGCTGCTCTTGTCCCACGTGAGCACGTGCCATGGCCAATTTCTTGCATGAGAGCACTAATCCAGGCTCTACATCTGCCACCACTCTGAATTCAGATTCAGAATCACGGTTCTCTCCTACTGTCTCCTAAGGAGTTGTTTTGTCCTCTACGATGTGATCTGGGGTGGTGGCGGGGATGGGGGGCGGGAGATGCCTATAACCAGCTACTAGAAATGTGTCTTCTAGTCTGAAATTTTCATTCTCTACGTTTCTACCCAACTCTTCTTTGCAGAGAGAGAAATTTCCAAGTCAAGCCCAACCTAAAACTGGTCCCATAGGAGAGAGGCCGGAAATCCTATGAGACTTCTTAAATAAGTACGAAAACCTAAGATTTTAATTATTCAAACATTCTATGATACACGCAAGTGATAGTTCAAACATGTCAAACACGTATGCAATTGTGTCACAGCACGGCTTTTACACAGATTTTCTCTGCAGTCATGTCAGGATCCAGTGGCTGAGCTGTGCCATGGGTGTGTCTTCCATCACACGGCAGCTCTCCGAGGAGAAGAGTCCATCCGTACCTGAAACTTGTTTCCCAGACATTCAGTATCAGCAGGATGCAGCATCATCTAACAAATCCCTGCCTCGCCCTCTCTCACCCACTCGCTCACTACGCATTCTATAACTTCAGATCTACGACCGACAGACATGTTTGCACTCTCACCTTTTCTTCGAATGTCACTCTGCCCCTGTGCTAATCAGAAACTGTTCTCTGCAGACATCTCGAGGATAGGAAAATAGCCTGTTCTTTAGGATCCACATTGCTGCTTCCAAAGCATTTATTTCTCCAGAAGCTTTTAAAAACCACAGTCCCTTTGAAGCTATACCATCTTGCTATGCACCCACCTTCTTGTGTTCTCCTGTATGGTTCTATTTATATCCTACCCACCTCCCTGGATCCCTTCAGCCCTACACCATTCATCATTCCTGGGAACATCAGCAACCATATGGATGACTCATCAAAAACTATGGTTTACCCGTTCCTTGATTCCACTTTCATACACCTCTTGTCTACCTTGTGCCCACTCCGGTCGTTACAACTGAGACCTCCCTGTCGTCAGTGATGCATCGTCAGCAATATCTTCTTCCAGCTCACACTCTCTTTAACATCCACTTGTTAATTCTTCTCCTTCACTGCGACCTTCATCCAAGGCCATTACTTTTTCATCCCCTTCTTTTCTTCAGTTGGGGCCTTTGGGAGGTTAACTAGGTTTAGATAAAGCCATGAGGATGGGGCCCCATGATGAGACTGGTGCCCTGATAGGAAGAGACACCAGAGAGTTTGCTTCCCACCCCACAACTCGCTCTCTGTCCCTCTGAGGACACAGTGAGAAGGCTGTCCTGTGCCAGCCAAGAAGCAGACTCTCCCTGGGGAATTGAATCGGCCTGCACCTTGATCTTGGACTTGTCGACCTCCAGAACTGTAAGAAATAATTTCCTGTTGTTTAAGCCACCCAATCTATAAGGCTTTGTTTGTTACGGAAGTCCTAGCTGACTATACGGACGTTCCCCTTCCCTGTATGGGGCTCTCTGGGTGTGTATTCTACATAGTTTCCCAGATTTCTCTCTGGGATTAAATGTCAGTGGACAGTAACAGTAAGTGGCCTGAAATGTGCCTTACATCGGCTGCCTTCCCCCTTCCCTGTCTCACCTCCCCACCTCCTTCCTTACTGGCGTTTGCTACAGTTGGCAAATAAATTATTTTTCACTAAAAACCAGTCTCAAAATCTTTTTTTGTGGACCCGCAGTGGAAACAGTTTTGTTAGTATAAAAATCTGTAAAGTACCGCCCTGGGTTACATACAATGAGAATTACTACAAAGCTAGTTCAGCACTTTTACCCACTAGTGTTAAGTCAGCTTAAATGAGATCTAAAAATGAGAAATCAGAGCTTAATTCACAAGAGAATCTGCGAGACGATATTCGGTATGTAAATGTATTCTTAAAATAGTTGTACCTGAGTGCCTGCGCAGCTTAGGGATAAAAACTGAGGTGGGTTTTTGTTGTTATTGTTTACATTTTTTTTTTTTGCATGGTAAATTTTTAGCGGTGAATTTCATTCACACTCCTAACAAACTGCTTGTTTCAAAATACTCTCCCCAAAGTAATGTGAACAGTACTTTCTTCCTGCAGAACAATGAAGACTTGCCAAATTGATTCCAGCCACTTTCTCCATCTTTTTACCAGACTCTGTTCAAGTGTCAAATCACTATCTGAGGTATATATTTTTAACATCCTGACATCATAGTGTGCTGCTCAAGACCCCAATCCTCACCTTTTTCCACAGACATACCCTTTTTTTATGAAAGAGAAAACTGAATCAAGGAATTTGCCTGGAGGAGATACCAGGCCTATGTTTGTCCCTGCCCGAAGTGAACAGAAATATAAAGTGTCTTCTTTGGAATCTGTCACATTGAATTTGGTCTTAATGAGTTTCTCTTCGCTGCCAATGTATAAAATAGACAAGATATTCTTTGAAACTTTTTCCATCTTCATCATAGCAACATCCACAGATTTCCTCCAATTCTAAGAATAAAGAACCCACATGAGGCTGTCAGAACAGGAGAAAGATGCCAAAAGTGTAGGTCTTGCACTGGCTCTTATGCAAATCCAGTGGTTTAAGATGGACTTAGATGGCGGGATGAGACGGGAAAGAGAAAACGTTATGTTAGGGACTGGAGAGAAGGGACTGCCACATGGCTGTTCAGGGTAAATTTGTAAGAAAAATATCTACGAATATTTACTGGGCACTTTCTATGTGCTAAGTATTATATCAGTTCCCAAGAAGTCGATATTCAAAAATTTATGTTTACTTAATAACCCTCAAAAAGCTGACAATTTATTGTAAAAGCAGGAAAAGTAAATGCCAGGTTTCATTACAGTGTTGTGATTGTGGCCACCAAGCTCTTCGCTTGGTTGCTACAAAAGCTCGGAAGTGACCTCTCAATGGGCTTAGGGACTCAAGCACACGGGCAATGCTTCTGCTCTGCTTTGACTCAACGGAAAAATCTACTCCCTCAACCCAATCCCTCCAGAACTCACGGCAACCCAAAGAGAGATTTTTTACATTCTAATTGTTAACAATCCGATTTTTTTATAATAAAATTTTTATAATTTTTGAAATAGAACATTTTGGTGAAAGAACACAATATCAGAACACATAACCCCACTGCCCCCACCCCACGACATTCTCACCTTGAAGTGTGGAGTCTGACTCATCTATCCCAGCAGACGGCACTTCTTTTCCGCGCAGACTTTGCTATGCAAGCATCTGACATCAGTGACTATAGTGTTCTCTTAGGTTCTGCTACTCTTTTACCCACAGCTCACTGGAAAACTGGGTGACTTCCTTCTTTCCTTCCCCTCCAGCTCAGGCGCATCTTCTCCAGGTCACTGACCTCTCTGAAGGCAGAAAGGCTAAGGCCTCCCGTGGTACTGTGGGACCAGTTTAGCACCACTGAATCACATCGCTGACTGGACCAGACATGGCACCAGGCACCGGAGACAAAGAAATGAAGGAAAAGTCTACCTCGAGATCTAGACAGAGAGAGAAAATTAAGATGTGTTTTTCCTCAGTGTAGAACTGTGCCATGATGGAGGCGCCGATGCCCTAAGAACACAGCCCCGCGGAAGAGGGGAGAGGTGGCAATGGCAGCTCTCCCAGAGGGGTCTTCAAAAGAAGAGCTGAAGTTAGCTGTGCACAGAAGGGGTGAAGGGACCTCCCAAGTCGACATCCCTTCCCATCTTTAAAGTTTCCTTAGGACCGTTAGATGAAAGAAGACGGAGAGGGGAAAGCCACCAAAGTCATAGAGGTGGGAACCACATGCAGCCCCACCAGCCGAAGAGCTCACGGAAACATGATGAAGGGCCAAGGTGTAAGGGAAGCCCCGGCCGGCTAGGACAGTGTTCTCTGTTCAGATAAATCTGTCCACTGGATTCTACCGGGCCTTACCACACGCAGAAGAAAACGAGGGTCCTGAAAGGTGTATAAAGTGGTTTGAAAATGTGAATTCCAGCTATGAACACAGTTTGCTAATTCCACAAAGGCCAACAAGAGAGGCTTTGTAAGCCCACTCAGAACTTTACCTTACAAAAAGCAGGAAAAGTAGCCAGTTTGGCACATATTTGCTTGACCCACAGTTAAGGGAGGAAGTTGCTTTACCTGAGCATCTACATATTTGAGAGGACACTGAAGCACTTGTAATTTTTTAAAAAGTAAACGACAGTTCCGCAAGTTGGTTAGACAACCAGTATCCTTTTTTCATTGTGAACTCTGGAAAATATATAAAGATGACAGACCCCTGCCTCCTGAGTGAAAATAAGACATATCGGAATCAACCAGACTGTAGAAACGGCAGCATGCTTTCACTTCTTCATGAGCAACGATTATATTTTAATCAACACATATAATGTCTTATTGAAAACTATTTTTATCCTTAACTTCTTTGGCAACTGGAGAAAGAAAAAGATTCTAATACGAAAACTTGTCATATGTTTCTCTCTTCAGTGGAGACCAACTAATGTGTGGGCTTTAGCCCTGATATACTTTATACTTACTTATGCATATATATATATAATCATTTAAATAAAAAAAATAACAAGATCAAAATGATCTGGCCCATTGTTGGAGAACGTGCATCTTCAACTGCCTTTAACAATATTAATGAGCACAGAGGAGGCTCCATTTTGTGAGAGAATCTAAAGCAGGAAAATACCAGCTATGCTGAATGGCTCGGTGGAAGGAAGCCACAGATGGGCAATGTAACGTTTTTAAGATGCTGCCAAAATAAAATGAGAACTCAATAGCCTTGACCTAGAGCATTTGAAAACTATCAACAGTAATACAACTAATTAGGTGATTAATGGCAAAAGATGAATAGCCATTTACATTTAATGCCAAATAAGTGGATTCACTGGCATCTAATACTATATGTCAGCCTCACAGCATTATCAAGGCAGTTGCAAGATCACCATCTGACCCAATAGGCATAAACACTGGAGATCTCCCTGAAGTATCAGTAGTTTTATTATCGGCTTTCGTCAATTTGCTTTAGAAACCTGGTAGCTGTTTTCAAGTCAGTTCATGTTTAGTTTCATGTTTCATAATTTGTTTAGTTTCAATGAAATATTATAAAGGGCAGTGGTCTGAGTGAAGCCTTGGTCCAGCTTCATGCACAGGTAAAAGATCCATTCAAAATGCAAAATAGGCCAACAGATTTTACTGCAAAAACCACAAGAAGTTCACTGACCTGGTTTCAGAGTCCACATTGCCGCTAACCTTTAAGAAAACTTAACCTGTTGAATGTTATATACTATCAAAGGAGGAAACCCACAGTAATCTGAAAATGTTACAATATTCCTCCCTTTCCCAACTTCATTTCTGGGAGGCTGGATTTTCTTCATATATTTCAACTAAGACATCATACAGCAACAGACCGAATGCAGGGCAGATATGAGAATCCGGCGAGCCTCAATTAAACCAGACACTAAGAAGAGCTGTGAATGTGAAGTGATGCCACCTTTCTCACTACAGTTTTTGTTATGGAAAAGTTATTTCTCATAACAATATTCATGTCAAGGCATAATGGGATTATTTTTTAAATGAGTGAAGACATAGTCTTATATTGTCTTTTAAAATATTTATTATGATAAATATCAATAGATATAACTAGTATAAACAAAAACTCCTTGGGACTGATAATTTTTAAGAGTAGAAGGGGTCCTGAGACCCCTCGCACTGTGGTGACAAGTACAAGTGTAGAACCGAACGTGGGTCATAGCTCCGATACGTACTTGCCTGCCCACAGGGAAAAAAATAACCTCTCTAAACCTCGATTTCCTCAAATGGAAGGTGGAGATAACATGAGCTACTTCAATGGACTGCTGTAAGTCTTACATAAAATCATTTCTATTTATAATATACAATTATGTTACATTTATATAACTAATAAAAAGTCCCTGGCACAGAATATGTGCACGATAAGTGAAAAGCTGTTCTCGTTAAAACACCGAAACACAGGGTGAGTATGCAACAGACACAAAATGAACAGCATAGTACTATGAAATCTAAAAGAAAAGAAATTTTCAAGAAAAGAGATTCATCAACTGCGTTAAGATCTCGCGGGATGATGGGCTCCTCAGTGAACTTTGGAGGAGTCTGTTTGAGAAACAGGGTAGTGTCAGATGCTAGACTGCATGGAGCTAAGGGTGGTAGTGAGCTAGTGAAGGCTGGGGCACAAGCCGCCATTTAGGGCTGCCCAGGCAGCTGTGAGTCCCGGGGGACACCCTCAGCGAACATCCTGGACTCTGAGACCCAAGCTGAGCAATTATGTGAGGTCTACAGAGAGCAGAAGCTTCCCCAGAGCAGCAGATCAACAAGGAACCCAAGTCAGTTTAGAGGGTACCTTTCTTATTATAATTATCATATTCTGCCTTGTATGATCATTATATGTGGGCCAATATTTTACCTACACCCTCCCCACCTTGAGGGGAATTGTGACACCAGTAGCATCTATTAAAATGACTTCCCCGCGTATACAATGTAAAAAGTGAAACTGAATTGAACAAGTCATGTTTACAGTGTAAACATGTACAGCAACCCAGTTGCGTGAACAGCATTTAGCTGCCAGGTGTGATGCTGGAAAATTTCATCAGATGTCTTCAAATCATCTTTACCTTGATCTTCCAGTCTCTAGGACGAGTTCTCCTTGTAATCTCTTAATAGCAAAGACAAAAATCCTATTTTTCTGGGCGTATCTATGCAACCGATTTACTTTCTCTTATTAAAACCCTACTACTCTTTGCCTTTCTGGCCTACTAATGGCCTCAAAATGTGCTGCATTTATAATTTTTGATTAGGTTTGAACCCAGATGGCTTATATATGACATACAATTAAACTTTATTAATTTGGATGAACTAATTCAGATTTTGCCCTTATTCAGGTGTACAATTAAGCCTGATCTTTGGCTCTTTAAGACAAAAGATTTTATAAATAACTCAAACTCTGGCCTATATCACAATGGTATTTCTTTATAAATTAAAGAATAGATAAGTCTACAAGTGGCCAGTCTCCTCTCACCTTTAAAATAAGTAAAATAGTTTTGAAACAGTGAGATCATTAGAACCATCTGGGAAAATTTTTAAAATACAGTTTCTGCTTTCTGTCCCAAACCTACTGAATCAGAATAAAAAATTTAAATCTATAAGTAGAAAATGCTTATGATTAACCAAGATTGGGAATCACTGAATTAAATTATTTTTAAAGATCCTTTAATAGTCAATTTAGCCTAAGTTATACTGTGGCAACAGATCAATAATATAATCTACCACTGGTCCTTCCAACTCTAAAAATTGTATAATAACATCATCACAAGTAATTGTTAATGAATATAAATGTGATGATGATCATAAAATTATCTGCGTATAAAATGGTTCCTATGAAAGTTCCTTGGCCAAGATTCTTAGCTTGGGCTCCTCTGAAAGCAGACCAAGGACTTAGAGGCAGACAGAGTATTTAGAAGGTGAACCCAGGAAGACTGGAAGTTGGAAAGTGAGACAAGGAAGGGAGAAGAGCCAATAAAACACACGAGGGGCTGACTCTTACTGTAGAGCTTCTGAGAAACCTTGTGAGACAAACATCAGGACCTTCCGCCAGAGGCCAGGGTGGCTGGCTGGGGCATCTGTCCACCACTCCCATCCCCATTGGCCGAAGGCTACCTCCCAGGGGGTTAGCTCCCAAACTTTCTGTTAGCTCTTACAGAGGAGCAACCTTTAGTAACACTGGGGAAAAACCCTCAGGCAGAGAAAGGGGAAGATGCAGGCGCCTAAGGTGAGATCCTAAGTGGGGCTGAGGAACTCAGGCAGCCAAGAAGACACTGGGGACATCAACAGCATCTGCCATACCTAGTTCAGAGTTGGCCTCTATCGGATATTTTATTACCAGATATTTCATTTCTTTAAGTCAATCTGACATATCCCACAGTTAGTCCAAAATTGATAATTCTTTTTTTCTATTCACTATTAGAACTTAATAATACCTTAGTTTTCACCTCAAGTATCAGATTAAATGTGAGTGACTACCTAAAACACATGGTGAAAAGATCCAAAGTCGGTTTGGTGTGTGATAACGAATTAAGGTCTCTGCTCATGGGCAAAGAGGAATGCAGTACTTTTCCCACACATCTGTTGACCTTTAACTTTGGTACAACAGTGTGCCAAAAAACAATGTTGAATAAACACTGTCGACTGAATTGAAGCTTTATAATATTTACTTAGATTGTTCAGAATGGAAAAAAATAGGTAATCATTTTCTATGATTTGATTCTATAAATTTAAGCAAGATATGGAAAGTAGGAAGTAAGTAAACATGTAACTCATAGGTTTGGGAAAATCCTAATGTCAAGAAGTGATGCTCCCATATCCTTAAGGATGAAATTGGTACCATATCTTCTCTCCAGAGAAACGGAGAAATCTAAGAAGAAATTTAAAAATGAGTTTGAATTTTTTCCTTGTTCTTCCTTACTTCCAAACTCCTTATTAGGCCTTTCCTGTTCTCATTTCTGTGAATTATAAGCAAAACTTCAGCAGAGTCAACACTCACCCCCAGTTTTGCCTCTCCCTCCATCAACTAATAAGCAGAACCTCGGAGAAGAGGAGGCACAAGATAACTAAAAGGTGACTTTTGCAACTTCCCCAGCTTAAATTTTTTATCTCCAATTTGGACTGCAGCTTCACTAACCAAATTTTAACCACATTTTTCACAGAAGCTGAGTCTGACTTTAACTAATTTAAGATACTTAACTCCATGTCTCCTGGGTCTGACCCTTCCTGGGCAGGCAATCGCTCTATGGTCTCCACCTGACACCAGCCTTCCTTCTTCCTGTCCAAGGCTTTGCTGCCTTTTGTGCTCCTCACATGCCCTGACCCTCAGACAGCTTATTGCAAAAATCAGACCAAAGAGCCAACCCCTCAGGGAAAAACAAATGGAAGTGTCCTGCCCTTTCCCACAGAGGAAGGCATCTTTTACTCCCAAGTCGAAATTCAGCAGCAGAGTGCAATGAAGAACATTTCCTTGTTTCCACAGGAAATGAAACCAGGAAAACTTACAGCCCCTGAGTGCTTTCTTAAGATGATAAGGTTTATGATCCAGCCAACGTTTAGCCAAAAGCAATGTTTAAAAGGCTCCGATATCTGACAGCGTGATGATGAATTTATTTCAGCTCTTACCAATGATATTTAGATTACGTACACCCCCCCACAAGAGGATCTCACACGATCAGATACTGTTGAGGGCCTCCCCAGCCAAGTGACACTAGCCAAGCTCTCCACCTCGCAACGTGCTGGCATTCTCTTGTTAAATGAGGATGCGAAATCAACGTCAGAGTGGCTGTGAAAATCATGTATGTAAATAAGAACATCGATTCAGTGCTTGGCTACTTTGGCCTTCACCAGAAAGGCAGAGAAGCACACTTATTTATAAATTATAAAGATCAAACAAAGGGCTAAGAAAAAAATTTAGAAATTAAATGATCAGAAGTGCTTCTTAATTCACTAATTGTGGTACCCTGAAAACATGGTACCCAAATTCTTTGAACCCCAGCTATTACAAGGTAAGGTCTATGTCCTTACCCTGTAATAGCTGGGGTTCAAAGAATTTGGGTACGGTGGACTTGTAACTGCTTTAGTGCAGAAGTGACACTCTGTGACTTCTGAGGCTGCATCACGAAAGGCCATGCAGCCTCTGCCTGGTTCTCTCAAAGTGCTCGATGCGCGACACTCCCCTTGGAGACAGTCCCCCTCGGAGCCCAGCCCCTGGCTGTGGAAGCCCCAGCCGCATGGAGTGGCCAGTGTGCTGGTCAGTAGTGTCAGCAGACCCCAGGCCCCTAGCCCTCCCAGCTCACAGATGTGACAGAAGGAGCCTCCACATGATTCAGCCCCAGCCTTTTCCGAGTCTTTCCAGCCGAGGCTTCCAAAGAGAAGCCCACTGTGCCTTCTCCTCATGCTCCTGGACTCCATGAGCACAAGATGCTTGTCTCTGCAACTAACTCTGGAATGGCTTGCGACAGTAATATGTAACAGGAGGAGCGACGCCAGCAAAATAATGGAAATAGAGATTAAGTAAAACTATTCATAGTGAATATACTTTGAACATGAGAGCGGATATCACAAAAACATCAAGACAATCATTCACACGTTATGAAATGGTCCTGCCCCAACTTTGGAAGAATATTCTCGGAATATTACATAGGCTACACTGGAGACTCTGCTCATCAAAGCCTAATCATCATTAATTGCCCTAATTCTCTTTTTTTAAGTGAATACATTTCAATCATATATGTTATAGGATTAACATTTACTTAATTAAACAAAAATTTTAAGTCTCTAAACTACTGAACAACCTGTTGGCTTCAACTTTAAAGTTATAAGAGTCACCTTAGATGCCATTTAAGAGTCGGATTCCCAGGCCATTCCAAACAGATTCTGTCTCAGATGTGTGTCCTTGACAGGAAATTCTGATACTAGTGGGATAGAAAAAAAAAAAAAATTTAAAAACGATATCTGGACGGGCGATAGGGTATACGACATAAGTACGTAACATAGCTTTTGCCTCAAATAGCCTAATGTGAATTAACAGAAAAGGCATTGGTGTAAAGACAGCATTTAGGCCTCAAGTTGTGTTTCGTGTTCAAATCCACAAGAGCCAACATTTTTCTTCTTTAATTTGAACTGTCAGCTAGGAGAAAAACGACACCAAAGAGTATGAAGGTTTTCCAACTGGCAGGAAAGCTTAAGCAATTTACTTAGTGACGGATCTAATTAACACAGTTCATTTCCAACTTGTATAAGCAACACATTCTATAGATTAAGTGAAGAGTTTAAAGTCTTCAGGCTTGATGTTACTTTCAGGAAAATTACAGAACAGCTCTGTTTTTCACATTGAATGACTCGCCCAAGTAGAACCTTGGACTGAGTATCCACACGTGTTTGTGAACCATATCTATAATGGTTCAAACATAGTAGACGTTTATAACTCACTCTCACACAAGTTCAAGGAAGGTACGGAGGTCTCCTGCAGGTGATGACTCGGGTGTCCATGATCATTCCATTTGGCGGCTTTGCCATCCCCTAGTTCACCACTTTCATCTGAATCCAGCCTATGGAAGGGAAAAGAAATATCACAGAGGAAGCACACCTGTTTCATAAAAGCCATGCCTTCAATATAGCACATACATCACTTCTGCTAACATTACATTGGTGAGAATTAGTCATATGGCCATATCCAGTTTCACAAAGATCTGGAAAGTGACATTTCTCATCTATCAGCTTCAACTCTATGCCACAGAGAGAATGAATTTTGGTGGAAGGCTGACCAAAACTGCCACACACTAGGGCATATTGCCATATTCAAATCACCTGAGTTATAAAGAGCAGATTTAAAAGCTTCCAGAGAGAGGAAAACAAGTCCCTTATAAAGAACTGCTAATCAGAATGCCACCAAACTCCTCAAGAGGAATACAGAAAAACGATGACGAAAAGACTACATAACTCCGAGGGTAAATGGCAGTCAGCTAGGACCACACTCCTAGCCAAACCACCAACATGTAAAGGTAGACAGATGTTGCAGACTCATGCAATCTCAAAAGATTTACCTTCAAAATGCCTTCTCAGGAAGTTCCTGGAAATGCACTCTACGAAAGGGAAGAATTCAAGTAAGAGGAAGACATAAAATCAAAAAAACAAGATGCAAAAAACAGGAGTGAAATGAACTGAAAGACACTCCAGTGGGACAGCTGAGCAGCAAACCTAGACAGCAAGTTTTGACTGGAGCAAGATGAAGGCGTCTGGAAAGGATGCGGCTGCACACGCACATGTGCACACACACAGAAATCAAACTGATAGCTTTCCTCGGCGTGTTTGACTCTATTAAAAGAAGTTTTAATGTCCTTTCAGACAGTGAGGGGTTGTTAGCACTGGTCTCATTGTTGGTATCAAAGGCATATGTGTTCCACAGAAATATGTTTAAAACTACGAAGCCGAGAAAGAGCCTGGAGAAAAGAGAAATAGCAAAGAGTCCGTGTGGAGAAGTAATGCTAGACCTGGTTAAAGTGCGAGATGATACGTTTACACTTTACGCAATAAACAGTAAGGGACCACTGCGTATTCTTAAATGGTAAAGTGACGCTACGAAAGGCACGTTTTAGGAAATCGGTTTGGAAGCCGTGGTACAAAATGAACTGGAAGGGGAAAAGGCACGAAGGAGCATTGCATCAGGTTCACACATGCTTTTCCTCCACATAGAGTAAGAAAGTCCTCCACGAAATCTGGACAAGACCTGCAGTCACAGGCATTTGTCCCATAGGAGTGATAAAGATAAAGAAAACAATATGAATGAGTACATCACATGATCACTGTTTACCCAACACAGCACTTCTACCGCCCTCTTCAGGGCCAAGCCCCGCTGTGAATTCACTGCTCTCAAACTCCTGTTGCCAATGCCCTATCTCCTAGCCCACACTCATGTTCTCAGCACCCCATGATCTTCCCTGATCAATGAAGAATATCTTCTTTATTTCTGATCCCATAACTCTCTGCCTGTTCACATTTCTAAATGATAAGAGACTATTTTGTAAGAATTTCTATGCTAAAGAAAAGGAGGTCAATCTCTTCAACAGCTTTTTGAAGAGAAAGTTCCAATTTTAGTGATAAAGAGAAAACTGGGGGTTAAGAAGAGAGAATAAAATAAAAACAGGATAGAAGCAATGTCCACCATGCAGCCTTGGAAAAGATTAGCAAGTCAAAAACACGAGGACCTTGGAGTTGAAGTTGAGTTTATCTGTTTGTGCGCACTGGGCACAAAATCAGGTCAAGATGTCCTTCTGGGATTTATCTGTCCTAGAATGGAATTATCCTGCATAAAACTAAAAGCCTTTACTGCAGACTACAGACTAGCAATGGCTGGAGAAGCCCCTCAGGTTTGACCCTTAATTAAGCCAAGCTAATTACATTAATAAAAGATTATCCAAAGCTGTCCCTGTCAAAAGCATTCAAATTACTCTGCACTTCTGGTTACAATTGCACAAGAAAGAGAGAGCCAAGACAACTTAGGGGAGTGACCCAAAGCATGTGACATTAAAGCTCCAAAGGCAGGCAGAACTTCAGCGTCACAGAGGTCACAGAAGTAAATTTGAGAGTGAGGGGATTTTAGCATCTTTCATAGTGCCTAATGATGCACATTTTTACTGCATTTAAATTGAACACAAGCACTCAGATTCAGTTTATGGGGGTGTTATGATGAAATCCAAAGCTTTATAAATGCTACCTAAAATTTCTGGATGAAAATTCAATGAAAAGGAAATTTATTTATAGCAGTATCACATATATGAAAACTGAAACTCTTTTTTAAAACATGCTTGAGAATATCATCTTTCATTTAACCAGCTGAATTTGAAACAACACCAATTATTGGAATGAGAGCATGGCAACATTAACATAAGCAATAATTAATTTGGTCCCGTTTTTATTCATTCATAGATAATATCTAGCACAGTTCTGGGCAACAAAGATACCACTATGAACAATGCTTAGATCTGGTTCTTGCCTTTATGGATTTTATATCCTAGTAAGGGAGATGGAGAAAATAAAAGTAAGCATACAACTATATGTATACAAATACATAAAGTAGGACGTGGTTCCATAGTGTAGCGGTTAGCACGTCTGCTTTATATGCAGAAGGTCCTGGGTTCATGCCCCAGTGGAGCCACGGTCCATGCCATGACACCCTGAAGAAGCCCCATGTCTGATTTCAGAAGCTAAGCAGGGTCGGGTCTGGTTAGCACTTGGATGATTTGGACCTAGGAAGACCAGGTGCTGTAGGCATAAATAATAATAATAAACAAATATATAAAGTAAATTTTAAGTGCAAATAGAAAAAAAAAATGCCAAGAGTAGAGAAGAATTAGGGAAAATGAGCTAAAATAAAATCCACTGAGTTTAAATAAAATACAAAAAAATAAATTTTATTTAAACTCTCCCTATTTCTTCTCTATCACAGTCACTTGTTTTTTCTATTTGTCTCTGCTGAGACCTGGGGTGAGAAATGACCTAGGCAAAGAGTGGAGAGACCCTCTCTCCTGCTCCTGAAAGACAACGCTGCGTTTATGCCCCGAGGAGGGCGAGTTCAAAGATCTAGGAGAAGACGAGTGTGAGCGGGTCTCACCAGCAAAGAGGATGAGGCTGGACAAAGAGGCAGGGCTCAGACCATGAGGACCCTGTAAGCTATGCTGCTGACAGAGGGTGGAGAAAAATGAGAACAGAAAGATGTCCTATGGATTTGGCCACCTTAATATTATGGGTGTCACTCACTACAGTGGGCTCAATAAAGTAATACAGGAGATTCGGCGTCAAGAGTCCCGCTTGAATGAGTAGGAGGGCAAGTCATTAAGGCAACGCTCATGTCTCTGTCTCTCTCAAAGCCAGCTACGAACGAGGAGCCGAGGATGGGGAGATTGCTGGAGGGGGCGTGGGGACCCAGAAGGTGTGGGGCATGTTCTTTTCCAAAGACAAGAAATACCAGAGCGTGTCTGTGTGCTGACAGGAGTGGGAATCGTGCAGGGGGAGGGGGAGGGGGACGAGAAGCATGGACTGGGTTCAGAACGTAAGTGAAAAGAGTGGATATAAGGTGGGACAAGAGAGGAAACAAGATGGTGTGGACACAGGCCAAGCTGTGAAATTATTGGAATTACCTGCTCTTAACCTCCGAACCTCGGAGCTATTTCTTCATACTCGTGTACTCTTTACTTCCTGAAACTCTTTCTAGATTTTAACCATGGATACATCCTATCTGCTTTAAAATCCCTAAGAATCTCATGTAAATAACTGCTTATTTTCCTAAACACGTGTTGCCAATTCAATACAGACGGACATTTTATTTAAAAGTATTATAGTCCTACAATTGTGTTTATTCAATATAATGTGATAAGCAAAACATTTTATCAAAAAAGACAAATTAAAAGTGGCCCAAAAAAGTGGCAAAATCTAGAGTCACTACATATAGTTTTCATACATTGTTCCTCAGCATCTTCTTATCAGGGTCTCGACCTCGTTTTCCATCCATGCCATTTCCACTTTCGTATTAGTGTGGCAATCAAATTGTTTCTTGGATATAATATTTCCAATGCTTTACAGAATGTGTCTCTTCTCTGAAAATGTGTGAATTTATATATTCCTATATCCCCTCACTTACTTTCCCCTGCTAAATTAAGAAAGAAATAATAGGACATGTAACATAAAACATATTACCGTACTTGTCCAACTGGATAGATAGTTCATTTTCAAATATAGTAGCAAATGTTGTTTCAGTATAAAAAAAGTTTTTAACTTTTCAAATCCAAATGCACTGAGTTATTTTAAGCTCTGCTACCATCAGTCAGATGCCTGGTGAGGAAGAACATATAACTTAGATAAAGAGCGGCTGCAGTAATCACCACAAATCACCAGTTAGGATGCTGCTCGCAACGGTGATACAGGTGGAAAAGTCCCCCTCTCTCCCTCAAAAAAAAAAAAAAAAAAAAACACACACGAAAAAGTTGATGTGGTGTAAAAGCTAATAGTTTGCTGTTGTTTGTGCCATCTGTCATCCCACTGGACACACTCCACACCATTTCCACAGCACAAATAGGAGATGAGAAGAAATTCATCTTTTATGTTGACATCACACAATGTCATTTTTTCATTTACAGGCATTGGTAAATTTCACTTGATATCAAAATTAATCCAGAAGTTTATAAGTAAAAGAAGTAGTGAGGAAGTTTCAAATAAAGTTTCAAATATCTCTAAGTGAATGAAAACCATCTAAACTTTAAGGGCATTTCTAACCTTCTATGAAATAAGAGCATTTTTAGGTAAGTAATTTTATTTGTTCAACTGTCCTTTCTTTGTTGAGAAATATCTACCTACAAAAGTTATATCTGGGTTCACCAATCCAGATAGCAAGCTAATTTGAATAACTCTAAACTTTTCTAAATGCCATTAAACTCGAAATGCCATTCCACTACATACCCACCAAAATGGCTAAAATTAAAATTGAGGTAATAAATGGTGAGAATGTAGAGCAACATGACATCTCATATACTGTTTACGGGAATATAAATTGGTAAAAAAAAAAAAAAAAAATTAAAAACTATAGAAAAACAACTACAAAAGCCAACGGTATGTCAATAAATATTTGACAACTGATTCTCAGCGGAAGGGGCTGATTTGTAGTATCTCCCTATTTCCACGGTAAAAATACTCCCCCGATGGCCAATTTCAAGCTACCATCACTCAGCAGAAACTTGGAAAGAAATGTGGAAAACTGACTCTTGTGAGCTGGTGCAAGCCACTCCATCTTACCTTTGACTATAGCTGAACATATATCTTCCATAAAACCCTAAAGATTTTGTCCTAATTATAATCCCAAAAGAGATGTGTATATATGTTCACCAAAAGCTGCATTCAAGAATGTTCGTAACAAAATTTACATAAGCCAGAAACTGGCAACAACCCAAATGTCCATCAATGAGGGAATGGATAAATGGTGCCATATGCATGCAATGGAAAGACATTCAGCAAAGAAGAAATCATTACACAGAACACAGATGAATCTCTCAAATGCAATTTTGATCAAAAAAGCCAGACACCAAAAAGTAGCGATCCCATTTATATAAAGTTTAAAAATAGGCAAAACATATCTGTGCTGCTCGAAATCAGAATAGTAGTCACCTTTATGGAGTAGCAACACCTGTGCAAGGGGACAAAGGAGGCTTCCTGAATTGGCCCTGATACACAGGTATGTTCATTTTATAAAACTTCCTTGAACTGCAAACTCATAATTGCACACTTCTTTTAAATGCATGTCATACAACAAGTTTACTTTTTAAAAAAATATATACATCTTAATATATTAGTTCCTTGCTTAAAACCTTCCAGTTACTTGGAATAAAACAAAATCCTTACCATGGTCTAGCAGGGGGTCCCCAGCCCCCAGGCCATGGACCCGTATCAGTCCCTGGTGCCAAAAAGGTTGGGGACCGCTGGCTACAGAACTCTGCATGAGCTGGCCCAGGCCCTTCTGTTTGACTTCACCTCCTAGTACATCCGGCCCCACTCCCTGCACTCCAGCCACACGTTCTATGAACACACCACGCCAGCTATTGCCACAGGGCCTTTATACATGCTGCTGTCATTGCTTGAAATGCTGAAAACTCACAGACGCGCAGGTCCAAGTCCATCGCCAGGCAGGTTGTACATCAAAAGTCATCTTCTCAGAAAAAGGCCTTCCCTGAATCTCGATAAAGTCGTCTCCCTGTCACTCTCTATCCAATTACCCTGTTTTATTTTTAATACTGCATTTATTGCTAGCTGAAACTGCCCTAATGTATTGTCTTCCTCCCATCATGCAGCTACTCACCTCAACAAAGAAGGCAGAAATAGTGTCTGTTAGTCACTATTTCTTCCAGCATTAGAAGAATGCCTGGCAGATAGTAGATAGTTGTTGATTGAAGGAAAAAAAAATTAACTGATGAATAAACAGTAGATATCTTTTTTTTCCCCAGGAAAAAAAAATTAATGTTTCTTTCTAGGATACAATTAATACAATCTTTCAATAAACTGGATTGGCAATGGAAAGAAGATCTCTTGGAGTATTCTCATATCTCAAAAGAGTTTATGAATCTGGAAGTATATTAGGAAGAAATGTACCACCTACATTTGCTTCTTAAATCATGCAGTCATTATGTGATAATTCTCATTTCCTCCTAATCATAGACTTAACTATCAGGACAAGTACAGGAGTCATCCAGAAGAAAAAAATGTGGTGTCCCACCTCACCGTGATGAAATGCATTCATGTGACATAATAAACAGTTTGAAACTGTAATCACTGAAAACACGAACTGACTCCCATATATGAGAGGCTGTGTTCATCCCAAGACATGACTTTTAGGGGATTGTTCTTACAGCCCTTCTCCCTGGGATTTCAATGGAGAAATCCTAAGATCCCTGCCTTCATCCTGGCTCTTAAGCAATTCTTCCTCCTGTTCCTGGGAAAATAGATCTTTAAAATCCTTAGTCATTTTGCCTAGGTGTGTATAGATGAGAAGTCCTTTCAGAACATCAAACATATTGTTCATCTGCGCAGTCTCCTGTCTACTGCAATCACTGTTCTCTTTCTTATTGTCAACTCTGGGGGTGAAATTATTCATCACCAATATGGAAACCAAATAATCAGACAGAGTTTTTTCAGTGTTTCTCCAAGCTGAATATTTGGATCTGCCCTATTCAAAATCACTTGTGTTTGAAATTGTTTAAAAACAAGTTTAAGAAATCTGAGAATTACATATAATTATTCTACCAAGTTATGGAGGCTGACATATAAAATTTTATGTCAATTAATGTGAGAGCCATCAGAGGGATTATTGTTTAAAAGAACAAAGAATTATGCCCCAAACAGCAATATTTTTAAAACTACCTTATAAAATGGGGTTTTAATTGAATCTAACACAAGAGGAGACTGCCTGCCTTCTTATAGCAAGTGTATATGAAGATGGGCTGGGAGTACAGCAAGAAAGGGTGCAGTAGAAAAAAAAATGGAAACATACAACAAATGGTCTGGAGATCTTACAGACTCAGCTAGGTAGAGAATTAGTAGCAGAGGAAGAAAGATGTTGATACCTTTGATCAATGAGAAACCCTGGAGAGGCGAGACTTGCACAGTTAAGGGTTAAAAAGAGATTGAAAGCAAAATGCTTAGAGGAGATGAGGTGGCAAAGAGAGCCAGGAATTTCTCAAGTAATGGGAGCCAGCAGACACAGGGACTATGACCCATCTCCAGCTTCTCACACTTCACTTGGAACTTTCTTCAAACCACTGAAAGCATGCTACTTCAGAACATGAGTCAACCCTCACTAAGAAATATTTTTAAGACTGACTCTCAAAGAATGAAATTTACCATCAATATCATAATGAAATAAAAGTTTTTGAAAGGAAACTCTTATATGAGGTTAGAAATTAGATCATTTCTTTCCTCCAGAAGCAGAGGCAGCCTATTTTATAGTCCATATGCCAATGCTGGCCCTTATTAACACAAATTAAATTGCACAAATCACCTAAAGAAAAACAATGAATATCAGCAGTCCAATTTTACACAAGTTTCTTTTCTGCTATAAGAAAGAAAACTCATCAGAAAAGATCAATCTTACCCTCTTGCGTTGAGATATGAATCGGCCATGTAACTGTTACCTGAATATAAAAATGTAATTTCTGTATCAAATATGTGTTGAAGAAAACCAAATTCGACCTATTACTCTAATTTCAATTGCTTTGGAGAATGATGTTACTGATACAATAGGATGGTTTAGTACAATTAAAATAAGTTAAAATGAATAAAGAGAACACATTTGAGATTTCATTCACGAAATTCAACAAATGAAAGAAGTTCTCTTTATTTAAAGTAATAAAGTTGTAAAGTTCTCTTTATTTAAACTTTTTAAAAACACGTTTCAGTTGAATAATAATTATACTGAAAATTATTCCTTACATAATCAGGGGTGAGAAACAAGAAGCCATCTACATAATCGGTAACATGAAATTCTTAGTCAAACCAGATACAAAGATAAGCAATTATAACTAAAGGTAGGATGTCAGGAGCCACAGTACAGGAAGTAGTGACTACAAATGAATGACTAATGAAACCCACATTTAGGCACCTTTTACTTTATAGAAATGGTCCCATGGTTCATCTGACAATGGATGTGAATTTTAATAATTTTTTTCCATAATGCAAAATATACTCAGAAAATGAGAAGAATCAAACTCTAGATTCAAATTCCATACTGGGAAGTATGAAAAATCAAAATCCTACCTGGAGAGGCTGAGTAGGGGACCGCTTAAGAATGTGTACGCTGGAGGTGAACGGCCCTGCTTCCCATCCCACCTCTCCTGCAGGCGCTGGCCTTGCCCAAGTGACTTGACCTCTGTGGACCTCAGTGTCATCACTCCAATACACAGGAATAATACTAGTAGCAGCAGCCCTAATTTTATATACAGATGCCACGGTATATTTCAGCCATTCATTTGTTTTCTAAATTTACCCAAATACATATCTGGTTTCTCCACTTTGCAGGACCAGGAAGAAGTCTTTATCAATAAAACCCAAAGTCCACCAAGTTCTCAGTAATAACTTTATAATAACTAAAACCACAAGAGATTGTAGGTAAATAAGAATGCCAATCCTTAACAACATTGAATGAAATAAACATTATTAAACTCATTTTTCACCTGAGGAAACTGAGATTTCAAAGTTTACCTCTCTCAAGATAACAAAGGAATGGCCAAGCTGCTCTTCAAACCCTGTAACGCCCCAATATGACCCTACATAACAGTTCCCAGAAAGGTTTTCATTCCACAACAAAGATGTACAAGAATATTTTTATATTCTAGTGTAGGGATTTGCAGAGTATGACCTGGGACTCCTGGGGGTCCTCAAGACCCTTCCAAAGAGACCCTGAGGTTGAAACTATTTTCATAATAATATGAAGACATTATTTGCCTTTTTTATTCCTATTGTCTCATGAGCATACAGTGAAGTTTTCCAGAGGCTACATGAGCTGTGATGTCACAGCAGACTGGACACAGAAGCAGATATAAGAATCCAGCTGTCTTCTATTAAGGCAAACATTAAAGAAACTTGCAAAAATGTAAAACAATGCTACTCTTTTCGCTAAAGTTTTTCTTTTTTAGTTTTAGAAAATAAGATTATTTTTCATTAAAATGTTGTTTATGTTAACATGGAATGGGTTTGTTTTTTTAAATAAATTATCAACACATTTATTTTAATATTCTCAGTTTTAAGTTTAATACACCTAATATCTCTAATATAATACACATAGACCAAAGCTCTTCGGGGGCCGCAATAATTTTTAAGAATCTAAAGGGATCCTAAGAGCAAGAAGTTTGAGAGCTTTGAAGAACATTCATCGTCTTTACACCATTGGCAGTACAAGAGCATTGGAGAGAAAACATATCTCTACCAGAAGTGGTTTTCAATTTAGCTTGACAATTATCTGGGCAACCTGAAATCAAGTGTCATTTTTATCACTGCATCCACCCAAACTGAAGGCATTTTTCTATGATAAAAGAACTTCCAAAAGATTACTGACAAGTGATATTGCATGATATTTTTAAATTGTGTGGGAACAGAATGGAATATGAATTAGGAAGTGAGAAGTTGAATGCTTTTATCACATGGTTTGATTGCATGTGTTTGAAAAGAAGTCCACATTTTAACAGATTATCAAAGAATTTCATCAACATAGCACAGTGGAAGAAGGTAAAAACTTAGTTTACCACAAACTATGAAGAGCCTTTAACTTTAAAAAAAAAGTGTACAGTGCTCACTTTGGCAGCACATATATTAAAAAAAAGTGTACATGTATGTGTGTTATAGATATCTTCTAGACCCAACAACAAAAATAAACAAACACAAATAAAATAAAAATGTTACAATGAAATTTTATAATTATATTGTATATCATAGTATATGTTACATACTATATGATACATATAGATATAGATGATTCAAATAAACCAGTTAAGACTGACAGAGAAGAAATTAGGAGGTTCACTTTGATCAGTGTGACAACTTTTCTGATATGTAAGTAGCTATCTAAATGTTAGAATACAAACTAACATCCCTATATGCATATTATATTTACGCATGTATATATTTTGATGGGTTTTGTCATCTCTAGTCTAGTCTACCTTCAAAGTAATCAAAGATTTTTAGAACAAAATTTCTTTCGATTTTTATCGTTTGTATTGTTTTTTTTTTTTCTGCTGTTATTCCTCATATGATAAATCATAGAAAGAAACGATTCTCACATACTTAGACCAATGCTAAATGGTTAAAAATCATTAACTACCACATCCTTCAAGAATGACAACAATGACATATCCATTGAGGTGAAAATACAGTCACAAAACAATACCAATGCTTAATAAACCCTGGCGCATCCACACATAACCTACAGCATAATAGAGGGTGGGCAAACTACATTTACACAAAAACTTATCACCTTAATAAAACAGGATCAAAATACTTTGCACCAGGCATTCTGACTCTAAGAATTCTTACAGTCACTATTTGACATAAAAGAATTCAAGTTAAGTATAAAGAGTAAAATATGTGAAAGTAACAAAAAAGATTGTGAAAAAGAAACGTGTGCCAAGCAAAAGGCCATAACCTAGCTCTCAGTCACAGAGGGAACACAGTCAAAGGCTGTTGAGTCTTCCACAAACATAAAGTGATTTTTTTTTAAAGCAGGTGGTGGTGCAGAGGAAGGAAAGAGATTTAACTTTAATATTTAATGTTATTAGAGTAGCAAGCATTGACTCAAGACTATTTTTCTCTTTGATTTCCATAAAGGTCAATCTCTGACTGAAAAATCTAAGTTGCAGGTGGGATATTTAATTTCCTAAATGACCTCTAGTGGTCATCCAAGACACATGGCAAACGAAATAAAAGCTGTTTATATTATGAAGTATAAAATGATCAAATGACAAGGAGCATCCTGAAATTTCACTTGATAAAATAAATTCAGAGTACATCAAAACACTTAAAATGCATCCATTAACCCTAAAATTCTTTTAGGAATGTATCCTAAAGAAAAGATTTGACAAGGGCTCAAAATGTTATGAGTAAAAACGTTTATTTTGGGATTGCTTAACAAGAGTGTAACAGCCAACAATGCCAACTAGTTAAACAGATCATGATGCATCCACATAGTGAAACACTAATGCAGCCATCAAGAGTAATAAGGATGACTTATTCATTAAAAACAAACGTTTCAGCAAAATATTGTTGAATTAAAAAGCAAGTTAAAATAAGGGTAAAATAGCATAACTCTCTACCAGCATGGCTAAAAAGTCATGTGTGTGTGTGTTTACCTGGAAGATACATAGGATCTTTGGAGGGTAGAATTATAAATTTCTTAGATAAATTAATTTTCTATTTGCCTATAATAAACAGATATTGGTTTGTAATAATAAATACATTTTTCATAAAAATTAATATACATAAAGGGATATCGATCCATGGGATTATAGCCAGTTCCTGATCCAACCAGCCATATCTATGACAAACTTTGCAAACATCTGAGTACAATCTGTCTGATGCACTGACATGTTTTTTCTTTCTCTCTAAAAGACTGAAAGACAATACAGTATCCTGTGCACCCTTTTTCCTTAGAGCTTTATTTTTAAAGTGCACCCTAATTTACCAAAAGAAAGCATGCCAGCAACTTATTTTTATTCTTGAAAGAACAGATGGGTTTTATCTAGGTGGTTTCATAATGCAGTAATAAGTCTAATGTTAAATATATAAACATAATTGACCATTCTCTTCCATAACTGTCAAATTACTTAGAGCATGTAATGTTTTATGTAACAATGCAAAGAATGACTTCTTGAAGGCAACTGAAAGCAACAACCCATAGAAGCCTTTGCAGAAATAAAGGCAGACTTTGTCAGGATTACATGAGTCTAGATGCAGAAAAACTTGCTACACCTGACTGATTACAAGTAATCTGAGCAAATAACAGGTAATTGGGATCAATTTTTCTCTAAACAGACCAGCAGATACCCAAAAAGAAAGTAAATCTGACTCATAATTATAGGCTGTGTTTATCCGACTGTCCATAACAATAAGGATATTTATAACACTCAACTACAAAACTACAAACCAGTTATCATTAGGGTTAATTCTGGCCCTAGCAAATAATTTTCTATCTTGATCAGTTGTATTGATCAACCAAGAGTTGAAATTTAAGACCAATCAACACTTGATTCTTTTGTTAACAGGACTCACAATAGGAGTCATTGAAATTAGCGGAAGTTTTCTCTTAAATTCTTTCTCCTCCACTGACCCTTTTTATCAGAACAGCCAATATGACAAACCACAGAATAACCCAAGCTTGCCTCCTGCTTCTGCTTGAAATGTTTAATTAGAGTGCCCTAAAAACAGAAGCAGAAGCAAAAGAATCTGTACCATCCAAAAAGTGCCCTTAAGCTAACCGCTAAATTATTTAGAATTCATCAGAATATGAAAACCACAATACTTTAACAGAATAACTTCAAACCAGAGCCATCAAACTTGCAGAAAACCATTAAGTTAGACCTGGAATAAAGGCAAACAGAAAACACCACTAAATTTCATTTAGTTTCTCTGGCAAAGTGAGTTAACTCAATAAACTTCAGCCTGACTGTTCTTTCATACTTCCTCACCTGGACATATTATTCTCAAGTTGCGAGAAGAAGATACAGCAAACTCCTAACAGTGCACATGTAACTGACATAGTATCTTCAATTGCATTCTCCAGAATTATACTGGCCCACAAGATGCTTTCTAAATTACAAATTACTTAGGGCGAGAGGAAGCAGTGAAAAATTTATATCATGTAAGTTCAAAGAAAATTTTCTTTAACGATTTCCATCTGGCATACTGCATGTGACAGTGGCAATCCTCACTGCCTTGTATGATGTAACGCATCATGACTGGTGTGATCCAGGCAGAGCATCTCAAAGGGGCATCCTGCCAAGAATGGCCCATGGGAAGTGACTTTTTTCATGGGTAATGAATGTATTAAAAATATATGCTATAGTTCATGTTCCTTGACATGACATAGCCTGGAGCTATGGCATGCATAGCATTTGCGTCAAATTATTTTATTTTTGTCACTTGGCTAGTAAGTAATTATATGAAAAGAAATAGTCCACTGTCATAGTTATATTACCATACGTAAATAAGTAGGACATGAAGCTTGGGCTGGGTGTGGAGTGGAAGGAGGGAGAATAATTAGAAAAATGGTGTCTTAAAAATGTTGTAAAATTCTTTTTAACTCTTTAGAGACCTTTTATATAATGTGTAAGATAAGTGGAATCAAATGAACCAAACTGTATGCCTCCATGACTCAAATTCATCAATAAATATTCATATCTTCAATTTGTCCATTGGTGGCTTAAAATGATGTTCATTATCTCACAATTTCCCTGGATCAGCGTAGCTGGGTGTTGTGGCTCTGAGCACCAGTCAAGACTTCGGTCACCTCAAGATGCAAGCTGGTTTATGTGGTGGCTGGCAGGATGCAGATCCCAGCAGGGTGTCAGACTCCGGCCTGTTTCTCATGAGTTGTCGGCTGAGGGCTCCCTCATGTCCTTGCCACACGGGCCTCTCCACAGAGCATCTCAAGCTCGGCAGTAAGCAAGAGAGTGCACAAGGGAGTGAATGCTAGCAACCCAAACAGAAGCAAAAGCCCACCACTTTTGCCTTTTTCTGTTCATTAGAAGCAAGTCATTAGGTCCAGCTCAGATTCTAGGGGATGGAGTGACATAAAAATGTGAACACCAGCAACTGGGGTTCGCTGGGAGTCATGTCAGAGGCTGCTTACCACATCCACAAACACCTTCATTTTTAAAATGAAAAGGTCAAACAATATTTCTATCTCTGTAAGTAATGCATATTAAATCACAACCCCTTGCTAGAGAGTCACACTCAAAAAGAAAATGGTTCATTTTACAATAAAGCCAATCAATGCAATGAGCAAAGTGTCTAAACTTATGTTAAAGGAAAAAGTAAATTTAGCAGTTGGTAGTATAAAACAGATATCATGTTCGTAGGATTGTTCTTTCTGGTTCTTTTACCTCCATCATTCAGGTCACGATTCTTCTTTTCCCTGGCAAGATGGTGTCAAAATTAACATTCAGTGCTGAGAGAATCCGTGACCTTTCAGCATTTAATGGTTCTCAGCCACTCACCCATTGAAATGGGCAGTACAAGAGTCAAAAGCCCAGACTGACAAACAGCTACCTCCACTTATAACTAACAGAGCCGGATTTTTCTCTACTTATTTAATTAATATAAGCCAAATAATATACAGATAAACCACTAATATGTCCATATGATAAATACTAATTAATATCGAGTCCTTACTATGATCCGATCACTTAACTACTTAATACATGCATTCACACATATACTTATTAATGTATGGGCATCTACATGTAAACTCAAGAAAATCCTATTAATTGATGGCTATTAATATTATTAATGCATTTATAGTACAATTAGATGTAAACTACTCAACTTTTTAAAGCCTATAATTTCTGCCATTCTTCTTCAATTAGCACTGAAACCCATCAAGTAATAAAAAATGTCAAGAAAATTACATAGTAAATATAAAATGACTCTGGCTACTTTATACTCAGCTAGACTAGTTTACACACACTTTGAATTTGCTTCCTGGAATTGAATAAAATGGTATGCTTGGAGAGTTGGTTATTTTATTTCTACTCAAGGAAATCGTTTTTAAATTCACAGAATTGCATTTTCAACCCCAAGGTTATTTATTTTGCTCTCCTTTAAATACATACACATCTTACAGAATATGTAAATACTTTTTCATTTGCTTTTTCTGATGCAAAAATTTATATTGATATTATATAAAAATATACTATGTGTATCAAAATTTAAAAAAAAAACTTCTAAAACGTAAAATAAATGCTGTATCATCAGCTCTAAAAGTTGATTGAATGCCTACTACATTTAAGGTGCTCTGCTCACACTGAAACGTGCCTTAAATTTTTCCAATTTTTAAAGTTCTGCACTTGGTTAAAAACTTCGATACTAATAAATTCACGTGTTGATTTTTTTTAAGTAGCAGCAATATAAGAAAAACAAAAGTTAGCCTCCTATAGCTTACTGAGACTCTTACGGGCACAACCCATGACTTGCCTTAAAGACAGGCTAGCTAGTGATCGCCAGGCAACCATAGTATCACTCTTTCTCCTGCCTCTCATAACTGGTTATGTTACGCACACACCTTTTCTTCACAAAAGGAGCCATTTTATTCTGAACACCATCTATGTTTATAACAGAAACCAAATTCTACCACGACTTTCTTTCGCAAAAATGAAAATAATATATATTATTGTATTTGACATCACCATTCACTTTCAGATTACTGAGACAAGAAATTCCCGTTCAGAATGGGGATAATCCTAGTTTTGTCCTGGTCTTCCCAGTGAAACCCCCGGAGATTCGCTTTAACAGATACGCTTTAAAGTTCACATAACGTTAAAGCCCATGTTAAAGGACAAAAGCAGAAAAGAGCATTTCAGAGAATGAAGAGAAATGGTTCTCCAGAGAAGTCGGAGATGTTTCTAGAGAATGCAGGATTAAGAGGATAAAGGAAACAGCTTTTCAAGATCTTCTGGGGAATTTTATTGCAGAAATATTTCACTTAAACACAGTCTCTGCTGAAATGAGTTAACAGTGAAAGAAGTTAGCCTCTCTGGGTTCTGACTGGCCATTTAATAACAATTAAAAAGAGTCGTCAACTAAAAAATTGAACTAGAAGCACAAACTGACTATTGAGTTTGTTCACAAACTAACAGTACTAGAAATTAGAATCAATTATTTACAAACTAGATGATTTTAAAATAGCATAATTTTAATGAAAAGCTCACTAGCCATTTAAAATGTCATTTTTACTCTTATTAACCATTCTCCTCAGATGCATTTACATCTTTTCCAAAAAAAAAAAAAAATACTCTTCTGTTCCTATTTATTGAATGTATAGTATAGCTTCCATGAGTAGGAAAGGGGCCATCACTACTGTTTGGAGCTATATACAAAACCCTCTTAGGATTGATTCAAATTCCTAATCCCCTAGTCTTCAATTTCTGAGATTTCTGGATCAAAGTGTGATCACATACTTAGTTCCTTTAACTAATCTTCAGCAGTTCTAAAGTCCTTCCCTAAAAAGTTAAGATTCAGAGAAAAAGAAGGCTTTAATCCCAACAACTTAAGTAAGACATAAACACAAATGATGTCTTCATAATCAGGTACTCAGGGAATGCTGATGTTATCTCAATGGGACTTCATCACTTTCTGAAAGGCAGCAAACAAAAAAGGCTAGATGAGAAATTCCTTTATTTTATAGAGTGGATATCACATCTCTACCTGTATCTACTTACCAATATCCAATAATCAGAGGGTAGTAACAATACTTGACATTCATCTGGCAATTTGCAGTTTCACATACAATATCTCATCTGCTCCTTATAAGTTTATTACTAAATAAACAATAGTTTATTGACAAATTATACATAATTACATATTTTAGTTCCTCTCCCTTCATTAAAACCTGCAAAACAAAGTACCACTATATAGTTTAAAGTATATATATTTTCTTTTTTCAAAGTATGCATTCCTTATTTACTAATCTTTTGATATTAACAGTAAAAATTTAAAAATGGCCACTTTTCAACCTAGAGCAATTTTTTTTCTGTGTTAGTATAAGTGGTCTTCCTTCTTCCAGCTGGAGATGTGAGTGAATTGCTTTAAGGATCTTAAAAATATTCCCATCAGAAGAACATACATCTAACTGATGTACAGGAGAACTCATGCCCCAAACTGCTTACTCTGATTTTTAATGATGAATTCCAAATTTTCTACATTTAGTTTCTTTTTTATTTTCCTCACTTGCATTTTGTAATTGGCTTCCCATCTGATTTACACTTCAAAATATACCAAGAATTCTCATCAGCTCAGAGTTCAACTTTACTGTTTGAAAGGATCAAGAAGAAATTCTCTAGGTTCCTTAGTTTTTATAGATATGACTATTTCTACACTAACTCTATCCTGTTCCTTTTTTAACCATGCCCTTGCGACCACCATTTGAGTTCAAAAGAGGTCCTTTTTCTTATAAGAATTTCCATTTGATTAGTGTGTTGGGGGTCCCCAACATCACCCAAAGGTTCTGTCATTTGCTAGGAGGACTCAGCATACAGTCATACTTATAGCAAAGATTTATTACAGCAAAAAGATACAAAACAAAATCGGCAAATGGAGAGGTACACAGGGCAAGTCCAGAGGAGAACAGACAGAAGCCTCCCACAGCTCTTTCCCACTGGACATGCTGGATCCCACCAGCATCAAACTGTGACGTGCTGTCTGCCAGAGAAGTCATTAAGGACCCAGTGCCCATGCGTTTTACCAGGCACTGATCACAGAGGCACCCTCTGTCTGGCACGTACGAAGTTTCCAGACTTCCAGGAGGCAAACAGGTATTCAGCAATAAACCACAGTTTAGGTACAGTGAGCCCCTCTTATCAGTCAGAGTGGAGGGATCTTTCCTGAAATCCGAGTTCCCAGATGCCAGTGAAGCGTGTGCCCTGCAAGCAGCTTTTTAAGGAGAGCTGTCTCAGACCAGCTATGTTAACCCTTTTCTGAACACGTTTGTCAACCGAGGGTCTGCCCCTTCTTTCTCTATTTCTGTCTAGAGAGTTGGTGGGCATAGATATAGAACCGTATTGACTAGCAATGCTCTAGAATCCAGTACCCTGGGTTTGAATGCTAACTCTTGACATGTATTTTTTATAGCATCATTTACTTAACCACTGTGGACATCCATTTCATGTAAAATGTAGAGGTAACAATCATATCATTTTCATATTGTTATTGTGATAATCCATACACAGTAATGTGCTTCTTAGGGACCTAGATACATCATTAGGCCATTTTATCATTGTACAAACAACAGAGAGTGAATGTACTGACATAAACCTAGATGGTATCACCTGTTACAGTATTTTCTCTACTTTTATACGACTGGCAGTGCAGTAGATTTGTTGACACCACAAACATGTGAGTGACGTGTGGCACTAGGATGTCACAATGGCTACAGCATCACTAGGCAATAGGAATTTTTCAGCTCCATTATAATCTTACAGGACCACTGTCGTGTACATGTCATTATGCTAGGCATGACGGTAAAGTGCTCTGAAGAGTGGAGAGTGCTCAATTATTTCAGCCACTAGTTTTTTACATATGCTAATGAGATACTCCAAAGCCCTGCAGAGGGTAGCAAGCCCCTGTGAGTTGCTCTTTCTTCAGCCACTGTCACTGCTCTGCCAGTCTGCACCACCAGGGCCAAAGCTGCAAAGGGGTCTATGGCAATAGACAAAGTGACTAGGAAACTCATATAGAAATGTAAAGGGCTTAGAATAGCCAAGACAATTCTGAAAAAGAACATTGATGACTTATACTACCTGGTTTCAAAACTTACTGTAAAGCTACAGTAATCAAGACAGTGTGATATAGATCAATAGAACAAAATGGAAACTCCAGAAATAAACCCTCACACATTTATGGTCAATTGATTTTCGATAAAGGTGTCAAGGCAATTCAATGGGAAAAAGGGATAATCTTTTCAACAAATAGTGCTGGGATAACTAGATATTCAAATGGAAAAGGTGAACCTGGACTTTGACTTCGCACCATGCACAAAAATCAACCTACAATGGATCACAGACTTAAGTATAAGAGGTAAAACTATAAAACTTCCAGAAAAAAAAAAATAAGGAAAAAAATCTTTGCAACCTTGAGTTAAGCAGTGTTCTTATATATGATACCAAAAGTATAACCCATAAAAGAAAAAGTTGATAAATTGAACTTCATCAAAATTAAAAACTCTTGCACTTCAAAAGATATAATTAAGAAAATAAAACATAGACGCAGACTGAGAGAACAATTCCAAGAGGTGAATTATATGGTATGCAAATACTTCAATAAAATTGTTTAAAAAAAAAATTCATAATCAGTGCTCCTTAAACCAGGACTTACAAACACCCAGGGATACAAGACTAAACATAGTGCCACTCTAAAACATACATTTACTCACTTCACTGGTAATTCAAAACATTAAAAATTATTATTTCATGAAAACAAACATATACGCTATAGAAGGTGGTGAGAGATGAAAATGGCCCAGACGAGAGCGGAGGCGATGGATTCAGAGCATGTAATAACAAGGGAGTGGGCCCCATCACTAGGGTTTGGCAGAGAGTTAAAGGCTGGCAGGGAAGTGAGAAAGCTGTCATGACAAAAAGAGAAGGCTTCAGGTGTACTCCGATCTAGGAGCTTACTGCCACGAGGAAGCTGGGGCGGACTGACCAGAGGCAGACCATCTTATGTGACTGGTGTGGAGGGCACACAGTATTCGGCTTTCTCTGGTTGGTCCTGAATTGAAAGTTGGGGCAAAAAGAAGGAACTTGCCAGTCACTAACCAAGCCTTCACTATTGGGAGTTGTTTATTGCATGGCTTGAGGTTTGGCTTCTGGGACTGGTTGCTAAAAAATTACGGTTTAGCACCCGGGTCTCTGATGTGGGTCAGAGTTCAACTGTCATATATGCTTCAGCCATTGACTATTTCTATAATAGGTCTCACAAGAGTAAAATGCAAAATCTGACAAGCAAAAGACAAAGGTCAGATGAACCACACTTTCCTCCTTTTCCCTCTGGAGACCCCCACCTCCATGCAAACATATCCCCAATAGTTGGCTATACCAGTTTGCCAGATAATCTGAAGGTGTCTTAGTTTCAAGATGACATTACCACTTCACCCAAATTTGGCATGTACATTTGATGGGGGACAACAGGTTATCTTTGGAGAAAGGCTTCCTCTTGTCCCTGGCTTCTTACATTTCCTCCCTCGAAACAATTCATCCAGCATAATGACGGAGGTCACATCTGTGTCTTGTGACTTCATACATTTCAGAAGCTTTATATTATTCTGCATGTCGTTTGGGTTATTATTCATAACAATGAGAATAAGAAGAGTTACACACAAACTTGCAAGCATTTGTTATTTACTCCTCATCTTGTGATAAAATTATCATTATTATGCCATTTTACATAGAAGGGGAGTGAGACTTTGCAAGGTTAAATAATTTATTCAAGGTCACCAGGTGGGTAACCAATCAGAAATTCAACCCCAGCTTTGTGTATGACTGTAAAGCCAGATCAATAGCCAAATATTGGTTTCCTTAAGGAAAGTATTTTTTCTTGATTCAAAAATAGTAAATATCTTCTCACCTCACCCCTTCGGTATGGCCCGGGAAGGCTCTAAAGTTCAGAGGTCAGCTCTTTTGTGTCCTTTGAGGCACATGCCACACTTGGTAAAACATGTCTGGGGCAATTTTCCTCAAACTCTGAAGCAAAATTCCTGTGATGGTCTTGTGATCCCTGTTAGCAATGTCAGTGGCTCATGATTTCTCAACTCATAATCATTCCTCTAGAACCAGTATTGATTTATAAAGACACAGAGAAGAGTGTTACCATGTCTAATTTCATTGGATTCATTATTTGGCCTTGTGCCATTGCAAGGAACAACGTAAAAAGTTTTCAGAAACCCTAATTGTGAAGAAAAGAGGCCTTTTCTCTCTTAAACATTTTGCCTCTTAACTGTTTACTTCAAGGGTCCCTCCATACCCACCCCCCATCCAGCCCAACCACACCAACCCACTAGTAAATAAAGGGACATGGCTCAGGATCCTGAGGGGTCCTCACCGTGACATCATCTCCAGACCTCAGCCACACTCACCGCTGGCACACATGAATCCATGAGTAATTGCTGAAGAGAACATGCATGGCCATGGCCTACTGTTCCTGCATGAGTACAGGTTACCTTCTTCATTATACTTCTATCAGAAATCCCGCCTTTTTTCCAGGTCTAACTATACCACAAAACTCTAATTTGAGGAGTGTGTGGTCAGATGAATGATATTTGGTTTTATCTCAATTAATTCATCAATCTGGCCTCACGCACTCACTCTTACTGGCCACACTGGGCTGTGCCTCCTCGCTTTCACCCCCGCGGACTAAGGAATTCTTCCCGTGAGCATCATTCCAGGGCACTCACGGGACCCTTGCACATCCTGTGTGCAGGATCGATCACTCACCATCCTCCAAGGATGTTTTCTCTCTTGCTACATTAACTGTCCTCTATTGGGATTATGATAAAAAAGAAAAAAGAAAAAAATGTAGAATAAGAGCTGCGACACCTCAAAAATCTAAGGTGTCCTCAACAGAATGCACCCCTTGCAATCCAAAAATTTCATATTTTAAAATCAGTGCAATGACTTCCTACTCTCAGCTCCTTATCCTAGAAAATCCACCACCAGTGTGATGTCATTAGTAGTGAGGGTGTTGAAATCATTTTAATAGTAATAATTAGAATGTCAGTCATACAGATGATTTACTTTCTGTTGTGAATTAGAACAGATTCAAGGTTATCTCCGAATAGTATCACTCTCTCACTCACTTGCTTTCCTGCCTGCTTTCTAAAATTGGAAGGAACAGTTGAAGTTCCAGGCAGAGACAATTAGACATAACCTGCAATTTATTTTTCCTTTGCCACATCCCTTGGTGGGCCATCACTAATGATATGCCATTAATAACTATAATAATTATAAATCATTATAGTGCTTTTGGTGCTGATTTTGTATTTGCTTCCATTTTCATTTTAGCTTTACCCATGGGTGAATTTTTATTAAGAAAAGAGATATAAAGAGAGAATAGCGCTCCATCTGTATCATGGGTTTTCAAATGTCTTCTTTATAAAAGAAAAAGGAAAAATTTGTTTCAAAGGAAAACTTTTATAGAATCCCAATACATAAAACAGATAAATGTGGACTCGTTCTAATTCGAACCTAAGCAGGGGGTCAGGCTGCCCCCTAAGCCTCCAGCCATGCCCCTTTGGTGACTCCTTTCCAGAACCCAGGATCCCGCTGACCGCCATTTGAAAACCAGCGACCTCCACTGACCTGATGCATGAGCCACAATGATGCCGCTGACACTGACCAACAATACAATGACCAAATCAAAAGGAGACCAAGTGACAATGCTGGTGATACTAGCCATAATGCTCTTTATGCGATGGGTTAGAATCCATAAATATTTTTAATTGGCCAAAAGCTTTCCTCAGTAATTGTACCTTCTTGAAGAGAAATCTGCACTCCCATGTTTACTGCATCGTTAGTCCAAGCAACCAATATATGGACGCCACCTAGATGGCCATCAACAGATGAATGGAGTAAAAAAAAAAGTGATATATCACAATTACATATATATAGAGAGAGAGTATTATGTATTACACACACACACACACACACACACACACACATGCACATGCACACACAATGTAATATCCAGCCTTAAAAAAGAAAGAAATCCTGTCATTTGCGATCACATAGATAAACCTAGACGACATTATGCTAAGTGAAATAAACCAGACACAGAAAGACAAATACTGCATAATTTCACTTACACGTCAAATCTAAAAACGTCAGACTCATAGAAGCAGAGAGCAGAAGGGTGATTGCAGGGGCAGGAGAAAATGGGGAGATGTTGGTCAAAGGTACAACGGCATAATTGTCCATAGTGCTTGTTACTGTATTTCTGCATAACTTTTTAAGGGTCAACATCCAGATATGCCCATTTGAGTTTGCTGTGGCAGGAAAAGGACATGTTGAAATAACCCATTTCCATCACTTGAGGTATTTATTCTTAGTCTACCCTATCTTCAATATCCTTTTATTCAAGGCTTTGATTCAATCATTATGAATTGATTCAATGAGCTACCAAAATAGAAAGAAGTTACATTTAAAGCAATTTATAAAACTAACCACATACCAAAATGTCTCAGGAAAGAAAATTTGTCAGAGAAGGATCTGTTCTAAAATAGAATCTTTAGCATTTAGAAGTTAGCAGATTAGAAAAACCGTACTGATTTCAGTATTCGTCATTATTCTTCTAAGATCTTTTTTTTCCTTCAAACTATATGTTCAAAAACTTGGAAACAATATACACATGCTTCTCAGTATGCCTCTTTCCTTCTGCAGTATATCTTTCCTGCAGGCACTATCTGGAATGCATGAGCAAGCCCCACAGAAAGTAAAAGTGCAGCTATGCTTTGTATTTTTCGATTTTATAATACAACTGTTTCAATACACATAAGAGAAAAGAAGAAACGTATTTCTCTTTTTGTTAAAACGCTGCTTGGAAAGTGGGCAGGGATAGCAATCATAAATTATGAATAGCATTTTAAACGTTTTTAAAATGCAGATGGCGATTCTGTGAAGGTACACCCAAGCCTCCCTAAAGGGCATCTCGCTCAGACTAGGGCTCGTTACCCTTCTTCCACATTCACTTTTCAAATGGCGAAAGCAAGAATTATTCATGGTATGAAAGAAAATCTTTGAGAAGTGCCTTGTATTCTAATTTGATTCATCCTTGTTGGGGTTTATCTTCTTGACCCCAAAGAAAAATTCCACTTAAGAGGAAAGAGACTACCACCAGTTAGTAAACACCTACAAAGTAGATCCTGAATTTTGCTAGCAAAGTGATAACTCTCTCTCTCCATATATATGTATTTGTTCAATAAACTAATTAATATGCTAGGCTCTTAAGGGTGTCCCTCTCTCACTGGCTTCATGATAATACACTGGATGGAAAAGAAGGCACAAAACACGCAAGCTTAAGCTTTTTTCCTCTTCCTTCTGAGAAGCCAAAAGGCAAAACTTTTCCATCCTTGGAGTTACTGGAGAGATTCCTTTTTCCATTTTATTCATGTCACTCTCTGTTTGTTTTTGCTGATCCATAGACACATTACTAAACTCTACAGGCACAGAGATAAAATTTAGATTAAGATGTAGACTATCTGTCTTGCTGTAATATTGGATGGTTAGCCTTTTCAATATTGGTATTTTAAATTATGTATTTATTTATATCCCTAGTCATCCAAAAAGAGTTTGAAATTTCTTACATTCCTAAGTCCTTTGTGTATCTGCTTTAATTAATCAAACTCAATACTTACCCAGGTACTGTGAGGTTTAAAACCATGAAGAACAGGATGTCCCTGCCTTTCAGAAACTAAAAACTCAGTAGAATAAAGAAGTATGAACACAGATCACTCTGAGGAGTCAGACTCTGATAACTGATAGAAGAGGTCTACAGATTAAACATGCACTTCTAGAGTACCAGGAAGAAAAGAGTCTTTCCATCCGGAAGCCAACTAACATGCATGGCCCTTCTACTTCTGTAACCCTGAGAGTATTCGCCAGTAAAGTTTCATCTCGATGTCTCATATCTTCTACATAAGACTATAAATATTCGTGTTTGAAAGGATGGTTTTGAATCACCAAGATGAGGTTAAATTATTTAATTTTATTCCTTATGCTAAACTTAGGAAGTATGTAATACAGTTTTCAGTATTTCAGTATAATTACATTGAAATCAAATTATTCTTTTAGCTCAATTTTTACCTTACAGGTGCCCAGAAATGACATTTCTCCAGAATACCTAATTCTTCTACAACTCTGGGTAAAATGAATGTGGCTGTGTATTCCTATTTTTTCACTTTTTGCTTTATCCTTTGAATATCATATCTTTAAATAAGAATTCTCAATAAGATTATATACATTGCCTAATACAAGTCTGGCCATGTAAGAGGCATTCGATTTTTCCGATATGTACACAATTTTAAATATCTCAATAAGTATTCACTGAATATGCAAAATTCAGTGCAATTCAGATAATACTGAGAAGGACATGTATTATATCTCATTTATAAAGAAAAAATGAAACAACCTAAATATCCTTCAATAAGAGAGTAGCTGAATAAATTATGGCACATAAATACAAAATATAGGGCTTCATTTAATAAAAATTGAGATACATTAATACATACTTATATGAGAATATATCTGCACGTTTTAACTTCTAGGCAAGATGGAGTAACAGAAATCAGTTTGCAATGCCCTTCTTCCCAAAAGAAAACAACTCAAAAAGCAAACAAAACATATGAAACAATAGTTTTCAAGGAATTGAACATAAGGCAATGAAGGATCCCTGATGGACAGGCAACAAATCCTACGACCTGACTACAGAACACTTCCAGGCCATGGTACAGGGAGAATCAAGATGGAGCCTATTAGTTCCCCTGAGATAAGAACACAAATCTGGGAGCCTGGGAGGCCAAGCAATCTAGAGTCTGTAAGGTAGAGTACCATTAACCAGCAAGATGCACAGAAGGATGGCTCTGAAGATTGCAGAGTATCCCCCACCCCCTGCCAAGTCTTCATCAATACCAACATGATTGTCTATATAGAAAATCCAATGATTCCACAAAAAAGTTACTAAAACTAATAGATCAGTTTAAGATGATTACGGGATCAACATACAAGGTCAACATACAAGGATCAAATTTGTTTTTATATACCATCAATAAACAATTAGAAACTGAAATTTATAGTTGAAAAAAACAGTATCATGCTCTTTGAACAAATGAGATTTATGTCAGGCACACAAGGCTGGTTCAATATTCAAAAATCAATTAAAGTCAATAAAGAACATGCAGCCAAAGTAAAAATCAAAATGTGGGACTAAATCAAACTAAAGTACTTCTGCACAGCAAAGAAAATAATCAGCAAAATAAAAAAGCAACCTACATAATGAAAGAAAATATTTGCAAACCATGTATCATATAAGGGGTTAATATCCAAAATATATAAAGAACTCATAAAACTCAATAGCAAAAATAAAACCTGATTTAAATATGTGAAAATGACATAAACAGATACTTTTCCAAAGAAGACATACAAAGACATACAAATAGGAATGGGCAGATGAAAAGGGAAATGCAAATCAAAACCACAATGAGATACCACCTCACACCTATTAGGATGGCTATAATGAAAAAGACAAGAGATAAAAAGTGTTGACAAGGATGTGGAGAAAAGAGAACCCTTGTCCACTGTCAGTGAGAATGTAAATTGGTGTAGTGTAGCCACTATGGAAAATAGTATGGAGGTTCCTCAAAAAATTAAAAATAGAATTACCCTATGATCCAGCAGTTCCACGTCTGGGTATACATCCAAAATAACTGAAATCAGGATCTCAAAGATTTATCTGCACTGCCATGTTCACTGCAACATTATCCACAATAGCCAAAATATGGAAACAGCCCCAGAGCTCACTGACAGATGAATGAAGAAACACAGTATACACAAACAATGGTGTATTATTCAGCTTTAAAAATGAACAAAATCCTGCCATTTGTGACAATACTCATAAACCTGAAGGACACTATGCTAAGTGAAAAACGCAGGTCACAAAAGGACAAATACTGCATGATTCTATTTATATGAGGTATCTAATACTCAAACTCATAGAAGCATAGAATATAACAGGGGTTGTTCGAGGCTGGGAGGAGAGGAAAACAGATGAATACGTTGTAGAAACTGCTCTACGACACATGCCTACACTGAACAGCACAGCGCTGTGCACTTTGAAATCTGTTGAAGGTCAATCTCATGTTAAGTGATCTTACCACATAAACAAGGGCGGAGTGGTGCAAGGAGGCACAGAGAAGCTCTGGGAGGCACTGGGTATGTCTGTTATTTTAATTGTGGTGATGCTTGCATGTGTCCAAACTCATCAAATTAAACATATTAAATATATGTAACTCTTTGTATATCAATTATTACGTAATAAAGCTGCTTTAAAAAAACAAACTGATGAATTTAAGTGATCAGAATTACAAACATCAGCTCTTTGAAAGACACTGTTAAGACAATGAAGAGTCACAAACCAGAAAAAAATTATTTGTAAATCACCTGTCTGATAAAAGACTTATACCCAGAATATGTAAAGACCTCCTAAAACTCAATACTAACAAAGGACTTAATTTTTTTTAATGGGCAACAGATTTGAACGGACACATCAACAAAGAAAATATGTGAATGGCTATCAGCAAATGAAAAGACATTCCACATCATTAGTCATTAAGAAAATTCAAGGTAGAACGACAATGAGTTACCAGTACACATCTATTATAATGGCTGAAATTGTTTAAAAGACGAACCACAATGAGTGTTGGCAAGGAGACAGAGAGAAGTGAAACTCTCATGCAATTCTAATAGGAATGGAAACTGGTACAACCACTTGGGAAAACAACTTGGCAGTTTCTTTAAAAACCGAGCTTATGCATACCATGTGATCTCGTCAGTCCACTTCTAGGTGTTCATCCAAGAGAAATGAAAGCCCTTGCAAAAGCTTGTACAAAATATTCACAACTTTAGGTTCAATAGCCAAAAACTAGAAACAACCCAAATGTCCATCAACAGGTAAATGGATAAACACTGTGTGCCATGTCTGTACAGTGGAACACTTCTAAGGAAAGAAGGAAGGCAGGCAGGAAGGAAGGGAGGGAGGGACGGAGGGACAGAGGGAGGGGGAGGAAGGGAGAAAAGAAATGAAATGCTGATACACAGAATGACATGAATGAATATCAAAATAATTATGGTGAATGAAAAAGTCAAATGAAAAATTAGTATATACTGCATGATTCCCTTTATGTGAAATTCTAGAAAATACAAACTAATCTAAAGTGATAGAAAGCAGATCTGTGTTACTTTAGAAGGGGAAGAAAATGGACAAAGGGGAGGATTACAAAGACACATAAGGTGAATTTTTAGGTGGTGAGTATGTTTATTACCCTGACTGTGGTGATGATTTGACATAAATATGTCAAAACAGATTTAGATATGTGCAGTTATTGTATGTTAATTTTACCCCAATCAAGCTGTATAAAAAATAATAAAGATTAAAGCCCAAAAACAAAAACACAGCAGACAAGAGGCAAGAGTAGTAGAGTCAAGATAGAGAAAAAAAATGTATTCTTCATCCAGAAAGATTTGGGGTCAAATGGCTGGTAAGCAAGTAGACCAATGACAGATAAAGAAAACTAAAGCTCCAGGACGTCAGAAATTTCCTAAAGTCAAACAAATAATAGAAAACACACCTAGGACCACAACCCAAATTTCCCAGCAGCCAGTCTATTAATGTAGTTTTTTACTCTATCTAGTTTCCAAGATAATTTATTGGCATAAAATTATAGTTCATTATGTTTTCTAGATTTAAAAAAAAAAAAAAAAGGACCTGAAAGAAAAACAACACAGAATATGCAAAAGTCCTCTTGTCTGATACTACTACATCCAATAATTAGTTATTTGGAAAAGATATCAATATTCAGTAAATATACGAATTTCAGTTTAGCATCTTCAAAGTGGAGAACGGATTTTTTAGTCAACAGTGTTTCCCTACCTGTCTGCACTGTTCTAAGTGCTTTTCACAAATTAACTCAATTAACCACTATATAATGAGGAATTCAGCTGGCTTTTGTCCCTGGTTTCTGGGAGGTAACTTCTAAACCCTCTCCATTTCTCAAGTAAGAGGAGTGTCTTTATTCTTTATGTGGGCTAATATGGTGACTCAACAATTTATGCTAATATGGTGACTCATGGTGGACCCCTCAATAGGTTAATGCTAAGGGTATGACTCAGGATGGGTACTGTCCAGGTCACAAAGATCAACTTTGAAATTAGAGGGTTGGGCTTTGGGCCAGGTGACAGCCCAATGTCCAGGAAGCTGAAAGGCCTAGAGACTGAGTCTAACTGTGTGGCCAGTTAATCAGTGATGCCTGCACAACAAAACCCCAGTTTAAACCTGGGCATCAAAGCAGCTCGGGTGAACTGTACCCGGCAGAAGTAACAGTGCCCAGTACTCCACAGGGAAGGACGACTGAAGCCTTGAATTTGGGATTCTCCCAGACCCCACCTCTATCTCTCTCTTCAGCTGGTTCTCATGTGTATCTTTTTGCTCTAATAAAACTACAGTCATATGTATAGAACTTTCTGGAGTTCTGTGAGTCATTTTAGAGATCATCAAACTTGAGAGAATAATGGAAACACTCAATTTGTAGCCAGCTGCCCAGAGGTGAGGATGGCATGGACACCCCAAACGTGTGGCTGGTGTCTGAAGTGAGAGGAGCCTTCAGAAGGACTATGCCATTAACCCGTGAAGTTCAGCCTAACTCCAAATGGTGTCAAAAGTCACTGAAGCCACTGAACAACCTAAGGAGATTAGGGCTATTTATTATCCCTATTCTACAGATGAGGAAACAGGCACTGGGAGTCACGCAGCTCCTAGTGAGTAGAGCAGAATTCAGCTCGGGCAGGTCTGGCTTCAGAGTCCATAGTTTTATCCTCCCCATGACAGGGCACCATGAAAAAAAAATAAAGTACAAAATCTCTCAGCATTTTTTTTCAATTTTCTATTTTTCTCTTTCCCACGTCTACTTGCAGAGCAGTCTACTCTTATCACCTAAATTATATTGCATCTATACACATCATTCCACTTAAATTTTCACGGAAATAATTATTCTCATCTTTTTGCATCTTTATTTCATCCGTTTATGTAATATTTAAATAACTTACATCATTTCAGGTGCAACTGGCATAAATGGATTTGGAAACACAATACTCTCTGTACGCAGACGGTTCAAATGGGTTAGGCGAGTGCGTCACAGCCTCCAGAGCACCGTCTTCTCACCATGAGTGGGCACTGTGTCCAGGCAATGGATTTATGCACAACGTGAATTATGGACAAAATGCAAAGCATTAGTGAAACAGGAGGCACTAGGTTAAGAGAAGCCCTAATGTGTATGGAGAAAAGTCTGAACAGACCATGACCTTCCACTGGTCCCTCCCACTGTCCTCACTCACGATGGTACTTGTGCCTCTGGTCCTTCTTATTCCCCTCCATCACCCGCTCCCAGATTCACATGCGCCAACATTGAGAGCCTTTTCTTTATTTATTTATGCACTACTCCATCATTAGGCACCACAGTTTGACCAACAGTATTCCAGATGCTTTCACATATATCGCCTTCATCAGACCCATCTGACAGGTGAGGCACTGCAGAGAGGTTAACTAGCTTGCTGAGTGTGCATCCTCTCATTTTCCATCTACCATTTACGTCCCTGAGATTGCTTACCTCTCTACCCACTGTGGACTGCAACCATTTCAGTGAGGTTGTCCCTAGCTCTCTGGACTCTGCAGCCTTCTAACCATTCACCAAACTGACCTTAGCCAACTCTAGGGAATATCTTGGGTTCAAAAGGGCAGGGATGCATCATCCCCCCTAGTCACCTCGAAAAGCCAACTGCCAGTTTTTAGCTACTGAGCATTTCTGGAGAAAGGTTCAATGTGCCCAAGTTATATGAATCATTTCCAGATGTCTCCAACGGAAAGAAATTATTTTTTCTAGGAATTATCTTAAAGTTTTATAATTATCTTTTAACATAAGAATTTTTGCACATCTTATTTGTCTTTTTTTAGACAACAGTCCTCTTAAAGCTACTGTCTTATCCATTCAATCAGCAAATATTTAACTCATAAAGTTCTTGTCTATTAGTATATATGACCTTAATTAAATTACCTGTAGCTACGGATGAGAGAGCTCTTGCCAACCACTTTTCTACTTTATCAATATACTCGAAGGATCAGCAAGGTTATCTGGGAATTGTGCAAATATCCTACACAGAAAACTGGGTAGTAAATTCTTTAAAGAGGGAGTCGGGTTCCCATTAGGATTTAAGAGGCATATTTGCATTATTTTATCAATAAACGGATAAAACCAGGTATGAATTTCTGTGTAATAACTTAAAGACGAAGTGAATTTAGTTGCACCTCTGCTTTCCAGAATCAATACAAGCAGAGTCGCTGGAGTGTTAGTGCTTTAGTTAAGCTTACTATTTCCCTGCCGATAGCCCATTTTTACATTTTCCATTCTTCTTAATTTATTCCTCAGGTGGTAAAATCAAACTGTTCTAAAACATAACCAGCCTTAAGTCCTCTGACAGAACAAAAAGCTACAATTAGACCATAACCAAGAAAACTTTCTAAATTTCAAGAGTGCTACTTAATCCTAGTAGCATAATGGCTAGTGACGACCTCAGAAAACACCTTGAGAGAATAATGGAAACCTTCTCTTCCTGTACACACTTGTGTTGATTAACTTATTTCTCTGAATCCAGAAGGATGGAATCCACCCTGTTTGAAAGCTCTCCATACATGCCCAGAGTTCCTGACAGTGACTCTCATGTTGACAAAATGGAGTAACTCTCTTTTACGTGATAAAACAGAGCTGCAGGAAGAGACTGTAGAATGAGGTCCAACTCTGATTTACACAACATTTATTTTAAGTTTCCCTTATGAACCTCCCATCTTTATTAACCACAAAGGGGATATTTTAAAAGACATCTTGTTAAGTTCACAATCTACATTAATTCTAAGTTTATAATTTGGCACACGTGATCTTAGAATTCAGTCACATTTGAATAAGGAATAACATTTTGGAGGCCAGAAAAGAAAGGAAGAGAAACAAGGAAGACTTTTTAAAGGGTTATGAAACTCCTTGGACAACACTGTTCACAGACTAACCTTTTATAGAATGTACAAATTAGGACAAAATGGAGTAATTATTTTCCATGAAACAAAGTTTTAATCCTCATGGGGAGAAAATCTTGACTAAAAGCAACTGATACCTTGCCAAATTCAATCTACTGAAAATATATCCATTAACTATTCTGCCTACCCCAACTTTACCTGGTCCTACCATCCATTAAAGCTGACTCGTAATGAGACCTGAGGTTCCTGATATAGAGGTTATTGGCTGTGTTAAAAATAAAAGTTAAAAACTCATAGGTACTATTTCATTTCATGGCTAAAGTGATGTTATTGACAATATCGTTCTTCCAACACTAACGGTATCTCAATTTAATCAGTGATTGTGCTGATCTTTGAGCAGTATGTGTGTGTGTGTGTGTGTGTGTCTACAGCAGCATGCTTTTACGTATGGATGTTAACTTAGTGAGGTAATCACTTTGCAATACATGCATATGTCAAATCATTATATTGTACACTTTACAATTATACAATGTTATATGTCAACTACATTTCAATAAAATCGGAAAAAATAAAGCAGCATGCTTGGTGGTGGTTTTATGATCTTAGTACTCCAGGAGAAAAAATTTAAAAAAAAAAAAAAAAACAGTTTTCGTTACTGTAATAGCCACCCTCCCTAAGGGCCTCTAACGATCTCTGCCTCCTGGAATTCATGCCCTTGTATAGTCTCCCACATTGCATGGAGCAGACGTTTATAACCAACAGGATGTTGCAGAGATAACAGTGCATGACCTCCAAGCTAGGCCATAAAAGACATTACGGCTTCCATCTTGCTCTCCTGGATCACTTCATCTGGAGGAAGCTAGCTGTCGTCTCATGAGGACACTCGAGCAACAGAAAGGTTCACATGACGAGGAACTGAGGCTTCCTGACAACAGCCATGTGAGTGTGCCATCTCGGAAGTGGGTCCTCCAGCCCAGCCGAGCCTTCAGATGACATCTGAACATCTTAAGAGGTTAAGGCTTCCATCTTGCTCTCCTGGATCACTTCATCTGGAGGAAGCTAGTTGTCGTCTCATGAGGACACTTGAGCAACAGAAAGGTTCACATGACGAGGAACTGAGGCTTCCTGACAACAGCCATGTGAGTGTGCCATCTCGGAAGTGGGTCCTCCAGCCCAGCCGAGCCTTCAGATGACATCTGAACATCTTGACCACAACCTCACAAGAGACTCCAAGCCAGAATCACCCCGTTAAACCACTCTCAAAATCCTGACCCACAGAAATGGTGAGATAACCACGTGTTTTAAAGCAATGGGTTTGGGGCTAATTTGCTTGGCAGCACAGTTACCGACAGACAGATGGCCAGCCAGTGTAGAAGCACAATATTCAGCCAATGAGTAAATACTCCAGTCAGAAAATTGATGGTAGAGAGCCCTATGCCTTCCTGATTACTAGTATCTTCTATTTTTTAGCACTCTGTAGCAAAGAAACAAGTTTCTTATTTCTGCCTTAAACCTATAAATGTAAGTAGTGAATTTAGTTGTGAGGATAAAGTTAAAATGTTGCTAGTATTAAGTGTTTAAAAGGGGAAGCGAGGGAAGACAGATACCGGATCAAACTTGAATTGTTCTTAGTCCAACTGTGGAGTGAAAACCTTCCTAAACACAATGCATTTGCAAAGAACATAAATCAAAACTAAATATTCTATTTGCACTTCAAAAGATATTTGATCTCTTATCTTAATTTTACCAGGTGAAGCCAATGATGAACTGTGCTTTCATCTTATTCCATGTAGCCTAATGAATAAAAAGCAATTACATGTTCCATAAACAAGAATTCTTCATACAAAAAGGATTATATTTATTAACTTTCTTTACTGAAGGTGTAATTGGAAAACTTCAGGTTTCAGAAAATTCTAAGAATAGTCTCTCCCCAAATCCCTAGGCCTGAAATTCAACTGTACACAAATTAGCCCTCACACTTCTAATTTGTTCTTTTTCCTCCCAAACGTCATCGTTTGTGGCCCAGTCTTCCAGACACCAGGTCTTTCTTATTCCAGAATCTACACCAGGAACAATGTGGCAGAATAGGAGAGGCAGCTGAAGTTTCAGAGCCTGGTAACACCTACAAGGTGGCCACAGGTGGAGTCTGGGTCCCCTGCACAGAAACTCTGGAGTGAGTCTTCACGAGACAGTCAGTGAATTCTTGGCAGGAAGACATGGTGAGCATGGTCACTGTCCAGATGGGGAATGAGAAAGTTGTACATCTTGGAGATAGTATCCAAAGTGACCTTGGCAAGCCTGCCCAGGGTGGCTGCACAGCCCCTTGCCGAGGTGGAGTAATCATCAGTGTCACCATCAGCAGAAGCTTCTTGGGGACAGAGACCTAGAGGATGCCAGTGCCCCAGAGAGAGGGATGAGGCATGCCAGCAGAGAGCCACAGAGGCCAGTCACCTTGCAAGGGACAGTGTATGGTTTGTGGACCTTGTTCCCCCAGTAGCCTCACCTCATGGGGATGATGGAGAGTTTGGCCAAGATGATGGCACTACAGATGGATGTAGCTACCTCCTCGGAGCACTTACACCAAGGTAGGCATGTCCATTATAATCCCCAATGGTGACAAGTGTCTTGATACTGGTACCTGGGCCAGCCAAGGTCCATTTTGCATAGGCATAATCTTCAAAATCTTGTCTTTGAGGGATGGCTCCCAAGAAAAATTCAAAGGTCTCAGGTTCCTCGATGGGCAGAGAGAAGAGATAAGTCTCCTCTAGAGACCTGACCTTTCTGTCCTTGGCCAGGCGGTGATGGGGCCCACTCCTTGTCCTCGGCCTTGCCTCTGTGAGCTCTGTGGCCTCAACCTCCGGGACCTGCTGTAGCACCAGTGTCATTTGGTGTCTCCTCCAAGGAGCAGGCCTCCCTCTACTTGATGCCCCTGTTGTCATCCCTTCCTGCAGGATCCAAAGTCTTCAGCTGCCAGGGATAAGGCAACGTTGTCTTTTGCTCAGGTCTGTCATTCAGTACACTGGAGTCTAAAACAAAGCTAACAGAGGGAGTCTCTGTGCAAGGCTCTTCCTACCTGGTTTGCCCACCCTGAGCGCCTGCTTCTTATTTTTAAGAGACATGAAATCCACCCAATCCACTTGTCTTTCATTAAGTAAAGTACAAATTTGGGGGATTCAGTTGCTCTGTTTTTGTTCTCTCTCCCAGCTCCCTCTCCCTCTCTCCGCCCCGCATGGCTGCCCCCAACCCCATCTGCTTGTTCTACTGATCTTGAATTGGATTTAATTATGTATTTATTTAATAATCTGCATATTGGTGCTTAAAAACTCGAAAGGAGAAGAAATGGTGATTATAAGCGTTGAGATTACAATATTTAAACAGAGGAAACCAAAATTTTGCCTCATGGTTATTAGTTGCTGCTCCTGAGGTATGTGAAATAAAAATGGGCTTGTTGGAGTTTCTTCCTGTTGCTAGAAATACACGGAGGCCCTTGGGGAAGAAGTACTTGAATGTGGTTCATCAAATGTTGTGTTCTCATTTTTTCTAATTCTTTCATTTATCTATTTTCAAGCTGAATCTAATAAACTATCAGTAACGGAAATAAGAAGCAGTCCCCAACTCAATCCTAATTCTCCAGAGATTAAAAAATAATAATAATAAGTCAGGATCAGACAGAATTTAGTCCTTATTTTTTATAGTCACAAGAAACAAATTAGCCACTTCTAAGGTAGTTTTAGATCAAATTTAAGACATGAGAAACCTTTTATATTTCCAAGTATTTTATTCGGTTATTTTTCTGGGCAAAATTTCAAGACTTTGTAGCTTATATAAAACTTCCATGATGCCAATTTCATTTTCTTTTAGTTATTTAATTAACTTTTTAAAAAATTTGACACCAGTTCTTACTTGACAGATTCTATATATCATTCCCAGTCAATTCTTCATTTTCAAATATTCTTGGGATTACAGTAAGATTGCTTGATTTATAAAATAAAAATGCAGAATGCCCAGTTAGATTAGGATTTCAGATAAACAACTAATAATTTTTCAATGTATGCTCCATGCAGTATTTGGGACATACTTCTAAAATGTTACTTAGGTGACTCAAAACAACAGAAATTCTCTCACAGTTGTGGAGGCTGAAAGTCTGAATCAAGGTGCCAGAAGCACCTCTGAATGCTCGAGGGGAGAGTCTTCGCTTGCCTCTTCTGGCTTCTGGTGACTCCAATCTCTACCTGTATTCACTCCTCTGTTGCTCAAATCTCCCTCTGCCATTCCAAGGACTTTAGTCAAGGGGTTCAGGGACCACCCAGTTAGCCCAACATGATCTCATCTCGAGATCCTTAACTTAATCATGTCTGCGAAAACCCTTTTTCAAATAAGGTGACACTTACAGGGTCCAGTACTAGAACATGACCATAACTTCTGGGGCCACCATACAACCTGCTACAGAGGAGAATGGCTGAAATGTCAAACACCAGCTCTGGTTGATAAATTCATGCAATATAGCCAAGTCAGAAGTCAGATAAATGGAGGTTAAGTATGTATAAGGTTCTTTTTACCTGTTTTTTCCACCATGGACACCAGATTCTTATTTGTTAGAAGCATATGAAATCCATCTAATTCATTCAGTCATTCATTCAATAGTGACTCCATTCTATACTTCTTATGTGCCTGAGTCTGAGAATCATGGGTAAGCCAGACTGCCCCTTTAAAGGATTACCTTCTAATGAGAAGAGACAATTGATCGATAAGTAAGCAAACACAATTGTCATATAATTTAATAAGTGCTGTGAAAGAAATAGGGCCACATGATTACGAGTAACTGGGAACAAGACATGCTACTCAGAAAAGGTTCTCAAAATAGATGACATTTGTACTGAGTGCCAAGAGATGAGGGTGAACCAGCCAGGCAGAGACCCCAGCAAACACTTTCTAGGACAAATAAGAGTGGGCTCGAAGGCCTGAGGTTGGTAAGCAATCACTGCGCTCCAGAAAAAGGTAAAGGCCAGATTGACCAGAACATAGAGGCCACACAAAGGCACACAAATGGACCCTTCAATATCTTTTGAAGTAGGATGTCCCTCTGAGGTACCACAGTGTCTAATTAGTCTTTGTAAAATATTACCTAATATGTAAATGTTACAGTTGAAAAGAGCTCTCATATATTTCATCGAAGCTTTACACCAACCCTAAAAATCTTATCAGCATTCATGTTTTGTAGATAGAAGTTTAATGAGGTTATATGAATTTCCAAGTTCACTCACCTCACAAACAGAAAAGTCTGGGCTTATACCAAGATCTTCTAATTCCAAGTTCAGCTCTCTTAAGACTCTCAACACCCTGCCTAGAGTCTAGATGCACCTAATGAGGCATCTTGCCACTCTACATCGTTTTTCGTAATTAAAGTAGGAAATGCTATGCAGTAATTAGCTATATTTTCTATTTGTTTACAACCTTCTTAAATTGTATACTAAAGCATTAAAATATATATAAATAGCAAAAATATAAGTATATTCTTCAATTATTTCTAATCTTTATCTCTCTCCTACTTTGGCCACTCACTGTCACTGCAATGCTGAGACTATGAAACTCTTCGATTCTTTCTTCCCACCTCTCTACTTTACTCCTCCCTTTAACATCCCCTCTGTCTTCACCGAGTCATTTCATCTCCTGGCTCCTTCCAGCTCTCTCGGACCAATAATCCCCATCTGGCTCCTTTTACTTTTCTGCTGAGCCTGGGTTACTTTTCCACTGAGTCTGGGTCTCCCAGTTGGTCATTTTCATCACACGAGGTTCATTCATTACTACACTGGTTGTTCTCATCTCTTGACCCTTCGTAGTTCTCATTATGTTGATTCCTATGGTTCACTTTTTCTGATCCAACATTCCAAAAAACCCGTGTCGTTGCAAAAAATCACAGAACTATGACAAATTTATTCACCGTGAGTTCACAGCACCTCAGCTGGACCCTTCGCAGTCCTTTGATTCAGCTTATTTGACAAACGCCACGCATTTGTTGAACACTTTCATAATGACAATGACTGTGCTGATTTTAGGATGAAAAACAAATAAGATTCCCTGTTCTGGAAGAATTCATAGTCTCATGTATCCACCCAACAATCCTTTGGAAACTTTTCTACCTTCAAGTCTACTCCTCACTTCTATGACATATTTTAGTATTTAATTTTACAAAAAAAAAAAAATTGACATTGCTACCTGAGCATCTTCAAAACTCTTCCACTCCATAATTTGGTGATGGACAGAGGGGATGGGGGGTGTAGGGGCATAGGAGAATGGGGTGAAGGGTTAAAGAAGTACAAATTAGTAGTTGATAGTTGGTCACGGGGATGGGGAGCACGGCAGAGGGAATGCAGTTAGCATTAATATGATGGCTAAGTGGAGGGCCAGGGGAGGGAGAGAGCTATTGGGGGGATTATTTTATGAACTACATAGATGTCTAACCAATGTACTGTATATTTGAAACTAATTTAAATAAATAAATAAAAATTTAAAATAAACTCTTCCACTCCATATGAAATTTTTGTATTAGGGCTCTCCAGAGAAACAGAAGCAGTAAAATAAGTAGACAAAGAAAGAAAGAGATTTAGTTTAAGAAACAGGTTCACACAATTGTGGGCTGGAAAGTCCAAACTCTGCAGGGCAGGCCGGCAAGCTGGAGACCTAGAGAAGAGCAGAAGGCAGAATTCCTTCTTCCTTGGGGAACCTCAGTCTTCCCTTTCAAGGCCTGCAACTGACTGGATGAGGCCCGCCCACTTTATAGAGGATAATCTGTTTTACTCAGAGTCTGCTTGATGAAATGTTCAACACATTTCAAAGAATACCTTCACAGCAAAACCTAGAATAGTGTTTGACGAAATAGTTGGGTACCATAGCCTAGCCAAGTTGACACATAAAATTAACCAACCCAATCTCTATCTTAATAATTCTTTCTGACCCCATTTAAGCCTCTCGACAGGTTTTCTGCTTCCTTGCCATTGCTAACCCCACCAAATAAGCTCTTGATCTGCTCCCCTCTCTCTCTTCCAAGAATTTTTAACAACTATTCCTTCTCTTTTGTATCATCAGTCTCTCCATTTTCACTGGCTTTTGCCTCTAGGTAATCATCTTCAAATCTGCACTAGCTTTATTTTTTTATTTTATTTATTTTTTTATTATGGTGACATTGGTTAACAAAATTCCAATAAGTTTCGGGTGTACAATTCAACAGTAAGACATATATATATGTTGCATTGTGTGTTCACTGCCCATAATTAGATTTCTTTCTGTCACCACATATTTGACCCCTTTGACTCCATCTACCTCCCGCACAAACCTACCCTCTGGTAACCACTAGTTTATTGTCCATGTCCATGAGTCTCTGTTTGCATGTCCTGTTTGTACTAGCTTTAAATAAATGTTCCTCAGTATAATCCGCTCTCTAGCAATGACTAGTTGGTCTCCTGAACTTCGTCATCAAAGTTTTTGCGAATTTAGTCAATCTGCATTTGTCATTTTTACTTACCACCCATTCATTCCTCACTTTGCTCTCTGGCTTCCCCTGACTTTCTGAACCTCTTCCTGCTGGGCTGCTCTCAAGCCATCCTTTTGGAAATGCTGTTCTGTGGTCTGATTCTATGTCCCCACAGGTCTCCGAGCCTCATTTACACAAGGTTAATCAAGGGCAGAACCTGCCATCTAGGGACTTTGCATGTGGAAGGGGAAGGATAGGAAAAGGATAAATTACTCAGAACTTGAAACCCAACAAAGCTTGATAATATTGCACAAAATATAGATAGCACCATTGGTACTAAATAATACTTGTTTTCAGGAATAGAGGCAATCTTTCAGTCACTTATTTAATCTTTCAAAGAGATTACAGAATATAAATTTTTCAGTATTTACAAATTGTAGTTATGACTATGAATTGAGTGTCTTTGCATATGAGGTTTTTCCAAAGCATACTTATAGATGATTAATTACCAGCTGAGTATCTCTGTCTTATCATGAAGACTGGCTGGTTCAGAATAAGGAAAATCTACTCTGAAAATATCTTGCTTAAAAATATTTTTAATTAATGTAGTCACCCTAACTGTACAAAAATACACGAATGAACAAGAGTGTCTCAGTGGATAAGCCTATTACTACTGAAATCAATATAAGTAGAAAGAATAAGTATAAGTAGAAAGTATAAGTACAAAAAGAATACAGCCATTACCTCTCCTGAAAGACATAAGATCACAAACACTTAGAAAAGACTGGCTTACATAGGAAGATTCAAGAATTGCTGAAATTCCCAGAGATGCAGTTAATTTTTCTCTCAGTTTTGAAGTCAGTGGGATAATCAGAATGAGAAAAAGTTCATCCTCAAATCATCCCAAATTGTTCTATAAAGGGTAACTATGAGGTGAGACGACCCGATGGCGGGAAATAAGTATCCTGAGCTAACAAACATCTAAATGAGCTGTGGACATAAGGCAAAGGGATATTTATGAATGCTTCAGCAAAAGGAAATCATTTTACGTAACCCCATTCTGTTTTGGGGATGTGGCCTGAAATAGCTAGACCTTTGAAAATGAATAATTTATGAAAGCGCCAGTAAACTTTGAATAACCTAATTTAAAATTGAAGTCATTACTGAATAAAAGTAAACAAAATTTCACTTCAAATTCTTCTAATTTCAACATGAATTATCACATAGTTTTGATTTAAGGTATTCTAAAATCCATTTTAGTTTATTGTACCAGTCTTGGATAAATCCCTGCTTATGCAGCCAAAGGACCTGATAGAAGTTATAGCTCAAAAAAGTTTAGTCTAAACAAACTAATCTAAGCCAAGAGCTGGTATAAACCCATCTATAAAATGAGTTTTATCATATATTGGTGCATTTTTTTCTAAGATGCATTCTGATTCTAGATTAAAAGAAAAGTTTTAAGTACAAACAAGAATGAAAGATGACAAATCACGAAAACAAACAATGGACTATTATTTCTATCTTTTGTGTCAAAAAGAACCTCCTTTATGTCATTGATGTTCTTACTTAAAAGCCTAATTAATATATTGGAATTCCATAAATAAAGCATTATTATCATTGATTTCAAATTTTCTCTAAATGGCCTATGTTGAACAAATGAATACGGCAGAGCTAGACTAACGCAACCTTTTTATCTTTAGAAAATCATGCCAAAAACAACAATAATCAGTCAGCTTAGTGCTTTCGGTCCTTCTAAATGCATTTAAACATCTCATTTTAACATCTCACACTGGTTTAAGCATTTTTTGCATCAATGTTATCTCTACCCCTTGAACATTCTTACATTACACTTAAAATACTGTACAAAATTAAATTTGCTTACAGGTATAATTACTTACCTAGATTATTTAAATACCTTGAAGTACAAATTATTTTATTCTTCTCTTTATCCCCAGTATATAGCAAATTGTACACTCAAAATCATTTGTGATTGAGGAGCTATTCCTAGATTTTTAGGAGGGTGGGAAGGAGCAGGGAAGGAAACAGGCACTGAGATAAAGATCTCGAAGAGGTAGCCGGTGTCCCTGTGGGTGATTAAGTGGTTTCCAGACTACCTACTAGTTATTATGGGCTGGTGGCTTTGTGCTGTCTTTTTTAATTATGTGCACCTCCCATATTAAGATTGTTAGTGCTGGGTAGCTTTTTATTAATGGTTTTTTTTTCATCTTTAGGTATAACTGACAAATAAAAATTGTATATATTTTTATATATATACAATTTGATATTTGGTATAAAACTTGATATTTTGATTTATGTAAATATTGTGAAATGATCACAATTAACTATAACAAAAGCTAATTAACATATCCACCATCTCACTAAATTACCATTTTCGTGTGTGTCTGTGTGCGTGTGTGTGTTATGTTGTGAGAACACTTAAGATCTTCCCTTTTAGTAAATTTCAAGTGCATGATACAACAGTATCATTAACTACTGTCACCATGCAGTACATCAAGTCTCCAGAACTTACTCATCTTACTTAATAAAACTTTGTGCCCTTCGAGCTACACTTCCCTATTTCCCTCAACCCCCACCCCTGTTAACTACTCTTCTATTTTGTGTGTCTGTGAGTTCTATTATTTTAGATTTCACATATAAGTGAGATCATGCAGTATTTGTCTTTCTGTGTCTGGCTTATTTCACTTAACATAATGTCTTCCAGGTTCACCTACATTGTAATAAATGGCGGGATTACCTTCTTTTTTAAGGATAAATAATATGTACACACACATGCACACATGCACACACACATACATATGTGTAAATATATGTACACATACCACATTTTCTTTATCTATATATCCACTGACAGACACAGGTCGCTTGCATATCTCGGCTGCTGTGAACAGTGCTGCAGTGAACAAGAGGGAGTAGATAGATATCTCTTCAAGATCCTGACTTAATTTCTTTTAGATATATACTCACAAGTGGGATCAAAACAGTATGGATAAAAACAGACATACAGACCAATGGAACATAAATAAATTCACCTATTTACAGTCAACTTAACTTGGATAAGGGTACCAAGAACAGACAATGGAAAAAGGGTAGTCTCTTCAATAAATGATGTTGAGAAAGCTGAAATTGGACCCTTAGACCACACTCTATATAAAAACCAACTCAAAATGGGTTAAAGACTTAAAGATAAGACCGAAAACTATGAAACTACTAGAAGAAAACAGGAGAAAAGCTTGACATTGGTCCCGGCAATGATTTTTTGGAGGATATAATACCTTCAGCACAGGCAACAAAAGCAAAAATAGACAAGTGGGACTGCATCAAAATAAAACACTTCTGCTCGACATTAAAAAAAAAAAAAGGAACAAAGCGAAAAGGCAATCTATGGAACGGGAGAAAATATTTACCAACCATATATCTGATAAGGCGTTAACATTCAAAATATATATGGAACTCAAACTTAACAGCAAATTAAAAAATAATAATAATTTGATTTAAAAATGGGCAAAGGGCCTGAACAGACATTTCTCAAAAGAAGATATAAATGACCAACAGGCATATGAAAAAGGGTTCGAATAACCAGGGAAATGCAAATCAAAACCACAATGAGACACTGCCTCACTCCTGTTAGAGAAGCTTTTATCAAAAAGACATAAAGAGCTGGGGAGGATGTGGAGAAAAGGGAACCCTTGCGCACTGCTGGTAACAATGTCAACTGGTACAGCTATTATAGAAACTGTTTCCTCAACAAATTAAAAACAGGGGTGGCTCCATAGTGTAGTGGTTAGCACGTCTGCTTTACACACAGAAGGTCCTGGGTTCGTGCCCCAGGTGGAGCCACAGACCATACACTGGGTGCACCTGGCCTCGGGTGCGCCTGGCCCCAGGTGCACACTGCGAGTGTGTGGGAGGAGACACCCTGCCTTCAGAGATCCAATTCTTAAGGGGAAACAGCAACATCCATAGGTCAGGGGTGGAAGTGGTGGGGATGGGGGGATTAAAGAAGGGGGAACAAATTAAAAACAGATCTACCATATATTGTTGTTGAGTTGCTTCAAACTAAAGACTCATTTTCCTCAGAACTTCTGAGCTCAGTTCAAATCTCCCATTACCACTGGGAACGCAGCCAGGCTCTGCCTAGCACCACCCCACCTATGTACAGCTATGTGGCAATGTTCATTAACGATGAACAATTCATAACGTGTAACCAAGTCATTTCAGCAGTGGTCCTCACCAATGGTCACCTATAACTATAAACGGTGGCTCCTCTGACCCTCCATGAGGCTTTCTGCTCATTATTCTGATGTCTCAGTAACAAGTCAACCCGACAGAATAGGGAGTAAATACTGAAAAAGGAGGAGATCGAAGCCTATTTTAAAGCTAGACTTCCCATCCAGGCCTTTGCTAAACCTGTGTTCAGACCTCTTCCCAACTTAGGACTGTCCCCTTTTCTCAGTTATAGGTGAGAACTACAAAGGTGAGGCCCTTATAACAGAGGGAAGAAAGGCCTGAGATGGGCCTCCTTACCACAGGAATTCAGACATAGAAGCTCTTGAGTGAAAGAATCTGGAAAAGAAAACCTTGGCCCATTGTAAACCCCAAGAATGCACTCTCACCAATGCACACTGCCTTTCCAAGGGCTTGAATGAGTCGGCTTTCCACTTCCACATCTTCTACCTGTGGAATTTCTTTTCACTTGAATTCTCCCCGGGGCCAAAATCTGATTAAATGAACACATAAGGTTTCTAGGAATTTGAAACTGAGTTCCCTCATCAAGAAGCTACTTACAGAGCAAACCAGTCAGCCCTCTCCAGTTTTCCCTGCCTGAAATAGATAGGGCAGTACCCTGGCAGGCAATTAATTGACCCAGACTCCCTTGCATTTTCTCTTCTGTGCAAAGACAAGACAAAAGTCCTCCTCCGGCAACGGGAGGCTGCATATCCATTTACCGCTCGCACAGCACATTCCACGTTAATGTACTCAGCTTTTTACACTTGACTACAGCTTAACATATTATTTACATCTCAAAGATCACCTTACTTTTTAAAACTTAATTGAAACTTTCACTTTTTTAAAGTAAAAGCAATGACTGCTGCTTAAGACTGACGGGAAAGTAGCCTTTTCAAGTTGACGCCTTAATGTCCCAGCGAAATGGCAGCTGGCAGGAAGGCACAGTAACACAGAGCCTCGCACGCTCATACTAATAACAAAACCACTCACACTGGCACTTGACTTCTTTTCCAGTCACTTGAACACACAGACTTTTCCCTACCTTGGCCTTTTTTTTTCCCGTGAGCTTAGAACTCAAAAAACTATTTGTCTTTTGCTTCCTTCCTTATCTGTGTCAGTTGGTAGTCTTAGCAAGTCCGAAGCTTTTCCGTACCCAAGAAAAGCTATTTTTAAACCTCCAAATAGAGTGTTTTTTCCAGTTTTACTGAGATATAATTGATATAACATTGTACTGGTTTAAGGTATACAACATAATGACTTGATGTATATGTATATATTGCAAAATGATTACCCGAATAAGTTAACACCCATCATCTCAGATAGTTAATAAATTTCTTTCTTGTGATGACAATTTTTAAGATCTGCTATCTTAGCAACTTTCAATCAAATAAATGATACAGCATCATTAATTATAGTCAGTAGCTATCTTTTTAATATTTGTGAATATATCTCTACATGTTCATTTACATATCCACTTATTGTATTTTATTGAGTACATGCTACTATATGCCAGGCACTGTTCTAGGCCCTGGGGCTATAATAAGGAATAAAAAGGGCAAAGTCCTTGTTCTCAGCTTTCGTGGAGTTTCTAGTCCAGAAGAAAAGTTTGTACAATCATTTCATGTAGTTTAAGTTCTATAAAGAAAATAAGTTAGAGAATGTGATGGAACATGATTGGGGACCACTTGTGTAGACTGCAGCTGATATCTGAATGACAAAATGAGCTAGTAGTGATAAGACTGGGAGCAGAACATTCTACATGGAAGATATGGGAAGTTCAAAGGGGCCCCAGTTCAGGAAGTAACCATGGCCTGACCGACGAACAGAAGGAAGGTCGCTGTAGGTAGAGAGGTTGGTGAGGAAGGTGGAACGGGATCAGCTGGAAGAAGAGGGAGAAATCAGAATGTGGAAATTCTTAAAGCCGTAATGAAGAGCTTGGATTTTATTCCGCTGGAAATTGGGAACACATTATTGGAGAGGTCCATGTGAGACATGGAGGGGAGTTGTCCAAGTGGAAAATGGGAAGGTGAAAAAAAGTAGGGGAGATTTAAGATGTTTTTTAGTCATGGAGCTGTCTAAATTTATGATGGATTGCATACAAAGAGTGAAGGTGGGGAAGAAATCAAGTAACCACGTACTTGAGATGACTAAGATATGGATTTAACTAAGAATGGATTTAGTTTGAGAAACTGGAGGTATGCTATACACTTGCTAAATGTGCGGTTCCTGTTAGACATTTGTTGGGGAGGAAGAAATTTTCCTCTACCGTTCTAATTTGTTTGGCTAGTCTAATAATTAAATCTACATGAGACAAATGAACAAGAGAAAATAATCAAATTTGATTATATATGTACATATGGGAGTCATGCATACATGAAAGTCAGAGACCCCACATACATGAGAGGTTTAGAGACAGAAGGGTAACATGAGGGACATCTGACATCCTGAGCCAGGGAAGGAGGTCAGGTGCCCTGGAATTTCTGAGCACTAATGTTTTGGCAATAAAAGAATCAGCAAATCATTCAGGTATTTGGTGTGGGCTTTCAGGTGAAAAACAGATGCTCAAATTCAGAAAGTACTTAGAAATATATTTACAAGTAGAAGAGGTAAAAAGAGAAGGCATTCTGCAAACGATCTAAATTTTGCCTAACAAGATTATCAGAGTTCTTTCTCAAGTAAGACTTTAGGGTCCTTCATTTCTTTGGCTCTCTCTATGCTTCCAGACAAAGAAACTAAAATAATAAAACATTTTTATCTGCTTTTATAATCTGAGTCTGTGTGACAATACCCAGAGGGAATTTCCATTCTTTCTGCCTTAAAAGTCATGATACTGCTTCTCTCTAGTTTACTTCTCTTGCTCCTTCACATTCAATTTCCTTCTCTGTGATGAGTTGTATCAAGTTATCTCTATCCCTGAGAGAAGGACAAAGGTTAATGCTAAAATAGTTGAATCTGTGAGTGAGAGAAGTCATCAAAGGTCTCGAACCAACCTTGGTAACTGTTTTTCCAAAATCAAAGAAGAAAGAGGAGGAAAGGCAATAATATGGAAGCTGATACACATCTGATCCTACCACTCCATCTACCTCAGGAGGAATGATACGGTCAGGTATTAGAACACTGGAACTCTAAAGTCACACTTACACTATAAGCTTAAAATAGAAGAGTGATATTCTGAAGCATGCAACAAAGAAAGTTTGACTGTGAAACTCCTGTTGGATTTGTGACAATAATGTTGTAATAACAAATTTTAAAAATTTATATAAAAACGACCATCCTCCAAAGTTCAGTTGCAAGCTACTTTTTACCTCAGTGCTATGTACTCTATGTGATGAATTCAAAACTAAAACTCCTCCGACCTTATTAATCCTCTGCAAATCTCCCTCCTGGTGAAACAGCGGCAGCAAATCACTGGTCTACCTAAAATACAAAGTACAGTTTAACTCTCATATCAAAGTCACTGAAAATGATTTTTCTGCTCAAAAATTAAATGAAAGTATATTGAAACAGCCCCTATTCCAGATCCCAGCACTAAATCTTCCCTTATAAAACATTAATGAGACACGTCCTCTCTTGGGAACAGGCTTCCCATAGGTAATCCAAGTTAGTGATATGGATTTAGAAAATCAGAATCAGATTTTGATCATTATAATAGAAACAACTTGATTAAAAATGGAGTGAGAAAAAAGGAGTATATAGAGGAACAAAGCTAATGTCCCACTTAACTAAGATCATATATTTTTATAGAGTAAAATTTACACTTAAGGATGTATATTAGTGTCTTCATTTTAAAGTTTATGTTTACATAAAAGTCAACAAGACATATTTTCTATAAGATATTTTGCAAAGCCCCCCATTTTCCTAATATTCCCAGTTATAACCAGAAATAAGAAATTTTCTTTCTACTAAATACCTGTCCTTTGGCAAACATCTCTGTATTTTCTCATTTTTCAGTTTCTATAATGAAATTCTTGTATTTACTTTTGGGCTAAGTATACCAGCCTTAAAATAATACTCAAGCATCTCAGAAGATACCTTATTAGTCAAATGTGGCTGTAGGAATATGAAACAGAATACATACTCATTGATAACAAAGTAAAGTGACAATAATTTTGAAAGACCATTAATCTGCTGCTTCCTAATATTAACATACTAAAAACCAAGATGTTCAATAATCCACTGACACTAAGTAGATTATAAAATCACATATCTACATCCGTATTACTTTCATTAAAAAGGAGTGAAATCCTGCAAGGTGAAGACAGTCTTTAAAATCCACCTGTGATGACTTCAAACAGAATCATCTACCTATTAATTAATCATTTCTGAGTTGTTGTGTTTTTTTTAATCTTGGTTAATTTTATTTCAAAATGTTACCTCAAAATTGAACCTAATTTTTCCTAAAAACTCATAAGAAAAATGAGAGAATTAAAATATATATATAATCTTCTAGAATTCTATTTTAATATATGTCAAAAAATATATATACATATCTTCTAGAATCTGATTTGGCCATGAAGATATTTCCGGAAAGAAGACCTGAGAACATGGGAAGAGCCAGTCCAAGGTGTCAAGGAGGGAGAGCATCTTAGTACATGAGGAGCCAGTAGAAGCTTTGGGACACAGAGGGACCAGTTCTGACCAACTTTTAGCGGAAACACTCTGCTAACTGAGTATAGAAGCAGAAATACTCTAGGAAATCGTCATAATTTCTATGAATACTTGCCCTATATTGTTGTCTCCTGAGACCATAACAAACTCTAAATAATCTCTGTGTCTGTGAGTTTGTTTCTGTTTTGTTTGTTCTTTTATTTTGTTCTTTATATTCCACATATGAGATCGGATGGTATTCCCACTACCTGATGTTTAAAAAAAAAATCTTCGCCCTTGTTTTTAAGTTCTAATTCATTAGTCATTTCCTCCCAGGTATACTCCTACCTCTTTTCAAGCAAACTTAAATATTCTTTCCTTGGATTCTTATAGTACTTTGTTTATATGTCAATATTTACATATTTCAACGTATAGTATAGTTTTCCGAGGCCTCTGTCAGGAGAAACTATGTGTGACTCATCTACATGTATCCAGGACCTAGAACCACGCTTAGTATGTAGTATGTGTATAAAAAATAACTGTACATAAAGAAATAAATGAATGAGGGAATAAGCAGATTTCTCAGTTAATGACACAGCAAAAATTAAGAATGTAAAATAATTAAATTTAATCCCCTTCAGTTTATGCATGAGCAGATAGGTCCAGAGATTGTCCTAAGATTTCTTTTTCCTATGTCAGTCATCTTGATTTCAAAAAGAAAAAGCAGACGATTTATTAACATTAGGCTTTTATGTCCTCTTACTGGAATTTTCACTATAAACTAGTTTGAGTTATCTTACATGGAGCTTTCATTGTAGGTTAAAATGTAACCTATGTGATACAAACAAAGTGGCATAAAACCACTGTCACCCACTCTTCTGGAATGCATTAGTGCTTTAATATTTTTCCAGAGTCCTGTCCTGAGTTACAGTCTAGGAGAAAAAAGAGAAGATGAGTCCAGGATTTAATGGCTCCCTCCCCTACTGGCTTGCCTCTGAACTTCCAGCTGCTTGAAGCAGTGAACAAGGGCCTTCCCCTGCCTTTCCAACTGTATAAATTTATATACTTATACTGATAACTTACAACAAAATTCGGTATAGGAAAATCACCATTTAAAGTCCTCCCTAAAAATGGAATTTTCACAAAAATCTAGGTTTCAAATTTCCATTTCAAATATTTCCCTTTTGTTTAATTTTCCCATTCACTCATTCATTTATTAATACACTTAGGTGTTAGGTGCCTACTATGTGCCAAATAATGAACTAGATATTATTTACGAGGTAAAGCCTTCATGCTCCCATGTAGCCAAAAGGGTGTACAACAAGGAGATTGATTATCACAGCTTAGTGTGAAGAGCGCTGCAATCAGGAACAGTGCCAAGCGAAGTCAGGAATGCAGGACGGAAAAATGCAGCACAGAAGGCTGAGACACGCAGAAAAACAAGTATTAAACATAAATCTCCTAGGCAAGGAGAACTAAGATGAGGCCAGAGAGGAAGGAAAATGTATTTGTAAATATTTATCTGATCATCCCCCAAATTTCATACTTCATTATGTGTACGATACAAAATATTGATTTTAAAACTCATTTGGAAGTCAATTTTTAGGAATGGTGAAGTAGTTTATTCTGACTAAGCTGCTACTGGCTCCTCATGTGTTATCTGAAAGATAACAACTGTATCTCTTGACAAAACAAATTTTTTAAAAAAATCTGTTGAAGGTACCAGAGAACCACCATAATAGGCAGAAACTGTAGATTAGATAGATACCTGAAAACAACAAAACTACCTTCATTGAGTGAGGTCCACATTGCTTGGCTTTCCCCCTGGGGGCACCTCCTAGTCCACTTCTGATGCAGGGCAGAGAGGACTTGAGCAGAAATGCACAGTACTGGACTGAGAAGTCAGTGAGTTGAGTTCAGCACTCTCAGAGTAGCTGAAATTTGAGGGAGAACATCCACAAAAGAAGGGAGAAGTCCCCTGAACCTGCACGTAAAGTCCCTAAAATTCTTAGCTAATCTCTGTAGCTGTGCTCATCAAGAAAAGCTCCAAGGAGCTCAGAAGAAAGAAACCGCTGGCAGTCTGAACGAGCTAAGCAAATTTGCTGCGCATCACTGGGGAGTTGAAGTTTGGAGTCTGAGTCCTACTCTACAGGGTTGAGGGGACCTTAAGGGCTTTCCAGGGATGTGTCTTAAGAAAGCATAAGACCAAGCATACCTCAGATCAAGGTGACAAGCCACTAACTAAACTGTTTTCTAGACCAAACACACAACACTCATGAGAGGAAAATAAGAGTCCAGTCTCTATAATGCATTATACAGAGCAATGTGTATATAATCAAAAATTACTTCCCATTAAAAAATGGGTAAAGGTGACCCATAATCAAGGGCAAAAAAAGCAATCAATAGAAACAGTCCCCGATGTGTTATAATTAGCCAACTAAGACTTTAAAGAAGCTATGATAAATATGCTTAAGAACTTAAAGTAAAAAATAAGTCATAATAATCTCAACAGAGAAACTATGGGGAAAAAAGCCAAATGAAAACTCCAGAAATAAAAATTATAATATCAGAAATAAAAATTTCAATAGATGAATGTGAAAGCAGAGTGGAGAATTAAAAGTTAGTGAAGTAGGAGACATATCAATAGAAATCCATTCTAAGGAAAACAGAAAAAAAAAAAGAATTGGAAAAGGGAGCAGAGTTTCAGTGACATAGAGGAAGATATCAAGAGCGTAACCCGATGCAACTGAACCCCCAAAAGAAGAGAGAGTGGGATAAAAACATATATTTTAAGAAATAATGCCTGAAATTTCCCACATTTGGAGAAAAAACTAACTTACAGATCCACGAGCTCAGAAAACTCCTGATACATGCAACTATAAGGATCAACCCCCCAAACAGATTAGATGAAAACACCAGATAGAAGGGTACACGCGAAATGAGTCTATTTTTATGAACTTCTAAAACAGGCAAAACTCACCGATGGTGACAAAAAGAACCACGTTTGCCTGTAGGAAGTGGGGAGAATAAAAGAAGAATAAAGGAACTTTCTGGGGTGATGGAAATGTTCTATATCTTGATTGTAATGATGGTTACACAAGAATATTCATCTATTGGGACTCATAAAATGTAGTCTAAAAAAACTCGTTTTTATCAAATTTCATTCAGTTCTAAATGTGTGAATATAGACCATTCTGAGTGTCAAAACTGGCACCCTGAGATGACAGGGAAATTTTGCTTTTGCTGTTAAGTTACTCCAGAGGAAGCGTCTAACCACCCAGTTTGAAGATAGCATCTTTCATCAGACTACACAATGGTTTCTACCAAACAACTTCCTATAGTAATGAAAAGTATCATTCACAAATCTCTAAAATAACTCAGAATACTTTGAGAATTCCTTACTTTGGCTCTCAGTAATATATTTAAAAAATCTGAATGATGGGTGGCAGCTGCTGTCTAGCAGAACATGGTGGCATCTCAAGTTGAAACTCAACTGTGTCCCTTTGAAAGGACTGCTTTCCTAATGCTTCCGCCATCACTGCATCTCCCTCTCAAACGAGCTTGCCCCATAACCTCTGATGAATAGAGTCTCTCTCAGTAATGCTGACCAACTGGCAACTGAATAAAGTGCATTCTCAAAATAGAGAACTAAAACCATATTCTAAAAATGACATACAGCTGGCCTAGCACATGCTGGCTTCACAGTAACTGCTTTTTCCAAATGGCCCAACTCGAGTCATGCTGGTGCTGCAGCAGAACGAGGCGCAGGGAAGTTCACGAAGTTCATGGGCGCCTCATCACGACCTGTGGAGTTCTTCCAGTCCACAGCTCACGTTCTCACCTTCCACAGTCCAGAACACCCCTAATCTGCAGTTCCGAAAGAGAATTCTAAGACCCAGATGAGACTCTGGCCACCTCCCCACTCTGACTGATTAAAGAGTGAGTTGAACACCCATGAACACCTGAGTTAGGTATCCTAGGAACTTACCTGCTGCATCCGATTACTACAGAGTTACCTCAGTTCCAGTCTAAGCTGTCTCCCTTGGAATCCTACACAGCTGACTCTTGAACAGCATGGGTTTGAACTGTGCCAGTCCACTTATTTGTGGATTTTTTTTCAATAAATACTGTAAATTTGTTTGCTCTTCCTTATTGTAAGAATACACTATATAACACACAGAACATGCAAAATATGTGTTAATCAACCATTTATGTTACCGTAAGGCTTCCAGTCAATAGTAAGCTGTTAGAAGTTAAGTTCTGGGGAAATCAAAAGTTATATGCAAATTTTTGACCATGCAGGAGGTCGGTGCCCCTAACCCTGCATTGTTTGAGGGTCAACTGTATTTGTGTATTTGTAGGCGCAAGGGCACGAAGGCACAAGGGAAGAGGGGGACATCCAGGAAATAGTCATAACAGTAACTCCCACCCCATTTTCAACATCTGACAGCTTCCTAACTGGAATCAGATCCATATTCTGCCTCCGAATTTCAGCCTGGGATCTTAAACCAATCATATATCAAATTCAGACCAATATGGAAAAAAAAAAAAAAAGAAAGAAAGAAACATACAAATTAGAATCACAAAAGTGCATTTCTGGGCAGGGGAGACCTTCCTTATTCTTGTCATTCCTAAATGAAGATATGGAACAGTTATTGAAAGGGACAAGGCAACAGGAGAACTTCGGTTTCTACATATCTCCATTCCTCTATTACAGCATTTCCCATTTTATACTTTTTTATACCCACACAAACTCATGGAAGAGAATGTCAAGTGAGATTATCTTATTCTGGAACTGAGGCTAATCTCCAGAGCAGAGATGAAAAATGACAAATACCTCGCATTCTAAACAGCCCCTGGTCAAGTAGATGGGCGACTCTCATTCTCACCACCATTACCGAGAAGGGTCAGGTCAGAATAGCCCCAACCAAGAGACAAACACTGTCACTCCCAGGGAAAAGAAAGCCTGGGGAGAAAAGTCACCAGCCTCGTGGGGCCTCAGTGCTGGCAAAGAGGGAACAGCTGGATGGCCTCTCCCATCCCAGAACCCAGTGGGAACAGGTAAGAAGGGAACACTGGCGTCTCCACTGGCGTCTCCTTCCGCAGCTCAAACCTGCTCAACTGCAGGACGCCTCCCCGATCGCTCTGGTGTTTCCTATTTGAATGTTTTGTTTCTTTTATGTGCTAAAACATACATGATGGAGAAGGCACAGCCCTAACCGTTTCCAAGCACCTTTCTGCTGCGCTGAGTACACACATCCACACTGTTCTGTGACCATCCCCACCCACGATCTCCAGGCAACATCACTCACATTTTCAGACACATCTTGGGAGAGGGGGCTGTGAGACTGTACAGTCCCTGCACCCCAGTAAAAGAAAGGAAGTGGTGCTTGCCATGAGTACCCTCACATTTAGCAGAGTATTTGAACAAAGGGATGAATGCCGAATTCTGGTCTAGAGTTTTCTGGAGGCGGCAGGCCTGTTGGAGTAGTGTTGACAGTGTATGCCTGGAAGGGTATGAAAACTGGAAGGGTCTGAGAGATGACCTTGGTGTTTGGTAGCTCTACATGAAGGAACGTGGGGACCAGTGCAAAGACAGGACTCATAAAAACAAGCAATGGTATTCACAACCAGAGAAAGTTTTTGAGAGAATAATGTTGGGGGTATCAGGACAGGACTGGCTACTCTTGTAGGGGTGTTCCTCGGAGACAGGAGGGCCAGGAGAAATCTACATGGAAGCCACATCCGCAAAGGCCACCAGCCTCACACTAAGTCTGAATGACTCTGCTTCTCCAATGCCTCTTCGTACTCCAAGCAGTAAAACAGCTAGAGCTCAGAAGACGTATGGAGAAGCGATGTCCCTCACACTGCCTTGAAGTGAGTTTAAGCAAACTTTAAACTGATTTTGAGGGGAAAAAAAAAATTAATAGATCAAACTGATTCTTAAGTACAGAATTTGAGCTGTTCTAATAAAGATGACCAGAAAGTGGTGGAATCTTGATAAAAATTTCTAAAGAATGATTATCCAATTGAGAAAGGGGGTTTGACAGAGTGTGTTACAAGGAAAAATGCAAGACTTTATATTGATGCTCCAATAAACTGTGATTCCTCAATAAACAAGGGGGAATGTGCTGGATGAATGAGATAAGACTGGACAAGACAGCAGCGACCAAGACACAAATGAAAATTACGCACCAAGGCCAGGCAACAGGAAGCCTCTGGGTGGTTTGAAATAGGTCACAGTGCTAGACTGACCATCATGCACAGCATTGCTGAGGAGGGGTGAGAGAAATGGAGAACCAGTCAGGAGGTGCGACTGCCATCCCAGTTAGAAATGATCAGAACCTGAGCCACAGCAATGGCCTAGCCAGCAGGAGGAAATAAATCAAGAGGCAGAAATGACAGGACGTGAGAACAAATCAAAAGTGGAAGCATAGAGAGACTATATGGTCTATGGAAAAGTCTAGGCTTTTGATTGGGTTGAGTGGATGGGTAATAGTGATCCATTTCTCTGACATGAGAAATACAGAACAAAGAGAAAGTTTCTTTGTGTTGGTGATCAGATGTTGTTCCATGAGTATAGGGATATGCACACAGTGGGCAAATGGTAGATATTCACTATTTATTAAACAAATACATTTAGTTGGGGCCAGTTTGGAATGAGATGCTTATGGGACAGCCAAGCGGCTATGGCTGGCAGAGAGCTGGACATGCCAGTCTTAGAGTTCAGGAAAAAAAAGATGATGTGGAAAAATAGACTTAAGATCATCAGCAAGTGGACATCTGCGGATGAAAAGCACCCAGATTAGAAAACTGGAGAACAACAGTGTTTCCAGAGATAGGCTGAAGAGAAGCTAGTAAACTGAAGAAGTCAGAGAGAGTCCAGGAAAACCAGTGGACAGCAAGATCTCAGAACCTAAGGGACGATCAGGCTTCCAGGGAGGAGTGGTCAGTAGTGGTAAACACTACAGAAAGTCAAGTGAGATAAGAAGCAGAAATTTCTGATTGATGTAGAAACTGGAAAGCCCTTGGTGACATCCGTGAAGGTAGCTTCAGCGCAGTGCTGGGAGCAGACGCCAAAGTGCTATGAGTTGAGAAGTGAATGGGAGCTGGGGACATGGAGGCTCTCAGTGTTGACTGTTTTAAGAAGTTTAAGTTCAAAGGGGAACATGAAGACAAGGTGATAGCATAGTGGTTGTAGGACAAGGGGTCCCAAAGAGTGGGGAGAGGGTGTGGCACAAAAAGACAAGTCAAGGGAAAGGGTTGGCTTGGTGCTCTGCTCACTGGCGGCCACTGAGAGTGTTCATAAACTGGGGGTAGTAGCCGCCAGCAGGGGAGAGACCAAGAGACATTAGAGAGAAGCGATAAAAAAACAGGAGAAAGTAGAGCAGAGACTCGAGGTTATGGGGTCAAGAATATGGGGTCAAGAACTACTGTCTCTGCACAGGTCACACAAAATCTGAGACACACGTCTTCAGTAGGATCTAAATCAGGGCCAGCAAAAGCTACCCTTGGCTGGGGGTGGCAGGGTGAGGGGTGCCATTCACAGGGCACTGCGTTCTCTCCCATGGGTCAAGAACAGGGGTGCAGAACCCCTCAGTACACCGTTGGCAGCAGCCACAGCCCGTAGATGAGGGCTGGCCCATGAAATGAAACCTATCTGCCAGTCCTGACCCAAGCGATTAGAATCTGACATAGAAAGATTAAAGAGTCTTCTGTTCTAAACCACACAAAGCAAAAGAAGAGTGGAAAGTTTTACAACCAGAAGATTTCATTTCCTAAAGATGCCACAGACCTTAAAATTAGTTATTTACTAAATCTCTAAGAGCAGTGGAATAATTTTCCCTAGACTCAATTTATTCTTGATACAAAAACAGAAATCCAAAATTACCAGCAGTCTTCCTAAGTTAGCCTCTTTTATAAATATATATTTAATACTTTTTCTCAATACATAAGGATCAGACACCAAGGTAAAGGTATTACTCAACTCGTTTATTAAGGTAACTAGCTAATATAAGATGCTAACAGCTCAATTACAAATATTTGTTTTTATTCGTACAGAAAACAACTGGAAAATTCAGGCAAATGTAAATTATTCTATTTCTCAAAATAATTAGAAAACCAAATTGGAAAACTAAATGTTTTCTAAAGGCATCTGAAGTATTCACAAGTACAAATGATAACAATATGTCTCCTAGAATCCAGTTCCCCTGAAATCTGTGTACTTACTTTCTGAAGAGCCTGAACCCCACTAATAAATTTATGAAAATAGAGACTATTTTACTATCCAACTTTGTAGTAATGTTTTCAAATAATAACTGCTCCCAAACAGATATGATTTTCCAATTTCAGATGAAACTGTTATTTATCAAGCCCTAACTCTGTTCTCTCCAAGGGGGACAAAACCCACAGAGTATTCTAGGAGGTACTTTCACACACACTGAGCACAAACCACTTACCTCGGTGTAAGAAAATCCCTAAATAGGGTTGATAAAACTTTAAATTTCCCATAGCTGAGTTTAATAGAATTTTTGAAGAATGGTAGCAGATAGTTTCTTCAGCCCTCACCGTCCCTACTATAACTCTAGGAAATTTCTGCCAGTTAGAGAACACATAATATAGTAATCATAGCAGTCAGGCCGTCTCACTGCAACCCATCACATTTAAGTGGAAAAAACAAACTCCTGAGCGAGGCCTCTCAGGCCCTGCATGAGCTGGCCACTTCTCTAACCTGCTGCCATTCTACCACCCGCTCGCTGTCCACCTCACACCAGCCTTTCTGCTTTCTCTCAGATAGGCCAAGCTCATTCATGCCTCAGGGCCTTTGCACCTGCAATATTCCTTCCTCCTAAAGCAGTCTCCCCTGAGGGCCTCACATGATGTGTTCTTTCTCATCGTTTGGGTCTGTACTCAAAAATCACCCTCTGACAGAGGTCCTCCCAGACTCCCCAAGCCACGAGACCCCCTCAGTCTATTTCTTTTCTTCATAGCTCTTACTGCTACGTGCTTGCTTCTTCTACCTGTCCTGGTGACATTAAGTTCCAGGAGAGCAAGGAGGGACTTGATAGGAGAACAGCTCCTGGCCCTCAGTGCATGCTTAATCAATGTGCGTTAGGTGCCTGAAAGGAGTGCCACGTCAACAGAAAAATTAAGAAGTCCGGTGGTTTCTGCAAAGACATACCCCTTTCGGGTCAGTTCCCTGATCTCTAGATTAGGTTCTAACCCTCTGAAATCACAGCAAGCCCTCTCCCTCACGTCTCCTCCCCTGCTGGTAGACGTCGCCCACTAGTCACTGGAAAAGAATCCGTGCCCCTTTACTGCAGTGTATTTGAATTCTGACACCGTAAGAATTGTCCCTCTCCAAAAAGTAGTTGTGAATTGATTTGGGGGAAAATGAAGCAAGATGTGATAAAATATAATGTGGGGTTTTAGGCATCTTTGAAAGTTACATTTTATATAAAAGCTTTTCTTCCTTTTATAACAGAAATACTTCCACATGAGAAATCTAGACAATACGTGAGCCAAAAGAAAAAAATAAAAACTGATCATAATTCCCTCAATCAGAGAGTGACTGTTAATTTTTGGTATTTTGAATTTATAGTTTCACTTTCGATTTGTGTAGTTATAAACTTTTAAAACAAAATTTAGCTCTTACTCTGCATCACCTTTGTAAGGTACTTTTTAAAATAATCTAACACTACATAATGAGCATATTTTATGTCATCAACTAATCTTCCTTATCTTGATTTTACAACTTTATTCAACAATTATCCATTGAGCTTTAATGAATTACTGTCCTTGAGGAAGCAGCAGGGGGGTTCTCTGGGGTCAAATACTTTTACTGCTGCGACCTCACAGAGAAATGGAAACCTCGGGTTAGTTCTTTTGGGAAGCAAAACAGCAAGAAGATCAAAATTTTGAAGAACTAAAAATTATTTTCAGTGAAATGAAGAGTTCCATAATGAGGCCTGACAGGACACAGGATGACTCAGTCCAGAACAGGCATCCAGGACTCGAAATGCGTATCGATTGCTTCTTCCCGTAAGCAGCCTGAGGTGACCTCGATCATGGTTCTCCATTCACTTGACCAAGAAGACCCCACAAATCCTGCAAATCAAGAAATTCAAATCTTCATGTTTGCTTTAAGAACACTCGTGAAATTGCCCAGGCCATCAAGGCTATGCAAATCCAAAAAGCCACCAAGTATCGGAGGATGTCACTTTGCAGAAGCAATGGTGCCATTATGTCATTACAACGGTGCAGTTGGTAGGCGAGCCCAGGCCAAACTGTGAGGCTGGACACACACGGTCGTGGCCCAAAAAGAGTGCTGAATCTTCACTGCACATACTTAAAACTGCAGGGAGGAATGCTGAACTTAAGGGTTTAGGTGTAGATTCTCTGATCATTGAGTATATTCAGGCAAACAAAGCTCCCAAGATGTGATGCAGACCTTACAGAGCTCGTGGGTGGATGAACCCCTGAATGAGTCTCCGTGCCATACTGAGACCATCCTCACTGAAAAAGGGCAGGTTGTCCCTAGACCAGAAGAGAAGGATGCACAGAAGAAAAAGATATCCCAGAAGAAACTGAAGAAACAAAAACTTATGGCCTGGGAGGAAATCAGCCTCAAATAAATGCTAATAAAAGTAAAAAAAAAAAAAAAAAAATTATTGATTAAAACAGAATTCATCCTACTAGAATAATGTTAAGACCGAAGACAAGATAAAAAAGACATGAAAGGGAGAGGGCAGGTGGACTCTCTGAAAAAAGAGTCTGTTGTCCAGAGCCCCAAAACAAGAGAAACACTGAGAGGTATGCCAGGCAGGCAGAACTCAGAGGGCCGAGTGACACTGAGAAAACAGCTTCAGCTTAAGTTACAGACGGCTTAAAACGGGGAATCGGTCCTCGTGATGCCAGGCCAGCGAGAGCTGCAAGCGAAGGAAGGCTCTGCCTGGGTCTGCCGGTAGATGTGGGCAGACCAGGAAAATAATGGTACCCGGGTCTTGGGGAAGAGAAGGATCTGCAGATGCCAGGGGCACAGAGCAGCAAGGGCCTCCAAGACACTGCTGCCTTCTTTGTCCACGAGCTGAGATGCCATCAGTGAGAGAACCAAGAAAATAGATGAGAAGAAGGAAAACCTTACTGGTTGCTATAGCAGAAGGAGCAACCTGATGAGGGACTGCCTCGCCTTCTGGCATCCAGCAGAGCTTGCTAGGTGTTATAAACTCGATCTCACAGGTGCTCAGGTTGGTCAGGGCGGAAAAGGAAAACAGGCACATGAACGTTACGTGCATGGGAGGCAAGTGCTTCCCCTCTGCTCTGAGAGATGACCTGAGGAGAAGCTGCACCAGGGGAGTACATTCTGTGGTTCTGATTTTATGAAAAGGAAGTTTAAGCAAGTCCGAGAGAAGTTAGGCAAGAGAAATGGGGGCTTTAGCTCGAGGCTTACAGCTCTCGGTCACATAGGAGTTGCAAAAGAGCGAGTGTTGGGGCTGCGGAAAAATCATTGTCCTTTAGGTACATGCCGAGTGAAGAGCATAAGAATATTCTTTCAATCCCCAAGTAAAACACACTTTCCAACCCCTTCGGTGCCCGCCCCCTACCATCCACTCTCTGGCAAAGGCATTCTCTCCCACCCCTGATTACCCACATGTGAAACTTTCAAGAGTCGAATGTCTGGGTTATATGTTATCATTGTGTACATGTTGTAGAGGGAAAAAAAACTTTTCCCTTCTTCTCTTCTATTTTCTTTGGCTGGTCTAATAATTAAATTGATGTAAAATCAATTAACAGAAGAAAAAAATTTAATTTCAGTCATACAGGAGCCCTAAAAATATGAGAGGGTCAAAGAAGTGACCTAAGCAGGCGGCTTTTATATCTTTCAGCCAAAGAAAGAATGAATATGAGAAGAACTGACAAAAGGAAGGGGTTTGGGCTGAGGGTAGCAAATTAGAGAGGAAGTAAGAGGTCTGCTTCCTACAGCCTCCTCGGCCCTGGATCTCCTGTCTCTGAGGGTGACAGGATGGCTTCTACTCTCCTGCTGTAAGGAAGACAACTTCACGTAGGAGATTCATTTCCTGCTTTCAGGGGGGGACGAAGGAGGACAAGTGTTCTTCTTGTACCTGCTGTTTCTTAAGTAACTTTAATTCAGAGTAGTCAATATGCCAGAGTGGCATATTTTGGGGTGGCATGTTCAATATCATCTCTCTGTATCCTTACCCTAAAGTTCTTGGAGGTCGGGGCCCTCGTGTGACTCATAACAAAAGTCCCACAGCGGTGCAGACAACGGGAGACTGCTCACCGCGTGTTTGCTTGGTGACCATGAAACCTCCGCCTCCTGCATGCGACAGCACAGGGCTCACTGCAGCCCCGCCACGGGATTCCGGGCAATGCTGCCCGTGTGCTCACCAGTCTGGTTACCACCTGACATAAATAAACAAATCTTAGTTCTCCAGGCTTCCCTTCCTCCCTGAGTCCCACCACAGGACTTTGTTACATGCTGGTCATCGCGTGTAGTGCCCAGATGGGAGTGTAGTGACCAAGAGCTGGCTTTGGAACCAGACAGGCTGGCTGTGAAACGCCCTGGGCCCTCCTAGCCCTGGGCCCTCCTAGCTGCGTGCTGTTCTCCTGACTGTGAGAGGTGCCAGGAAATGCAAAGGAAGCAATGACCACAGAGAGGCCTCTCTTGGGGATTAAAGGGTCCGCATAAAGCTCCTGGGCCTGCCTACATTCTCCCTCCATCACTGACGCTGTCACGACTGTCTCCCCTTGCAGTCAGTGCCGCCATTCCCGAAGCTGGGCACTGCTGCCCCAAAGCCCTCACGCCCCCACTCTGTGGGGGTCTCACTTGGAGGCGAAATGATCATCTCTGTGTGACTCTGAATGCAACCTTCCTTCCTGAGTTACACAAGCAGCTGGCATTGTTCCCAGTTACCTTTTAGGCTGCATAATGTGTTTACTCACAGGTCACCAAATAAGAGTCCCTGGGACCAGAACAGGGCCAGTGTGTGACTGCACCCTGAAATGGCTCCTTCCCTCACTTCTGGAGATTTGTTCTGGGATTGAGTATCCTGACTCATTTCTACGAAGAGGATGTGTCACCCACGAGACATGGCCAGCCTCAGTCCACCAGGCACATCCACTTTCACCCTCCACTTGGCCTCCCCACCAACAATGGCCCCACCCTGTGCTCTTGTGTCCTGAACCCCATGTGCCTCTGAATCATAATGAACACTAAATAGCACCTGAGGGACCCTGTCAACTTAACTACCATAGATACTATGTGTCAAGAAGTATAGCGAAAAGCCAAGATGCCAGCCAAGGTCACCCTGCCTTTGAATTCAAATGAATAAACCAGAAACCCTTTTCCCTTACTGCAGGAAAGCCAGTGTCTCTACAGTCTCTCTGGGGAAACACTTACTTTTCTCCTAGGCGCACCTGGCCCCGACTTTCTGTATTCCCTTCATTCATCCTGATTTGGGAACATCTTGCCACACAGTATGTGACGATATTTTTGCACACTACATCACCTTATATTGGATACCACCCCCAATCTCTCCATTCCCCAAAATGCCACCAAGACAAGCGTGCATACAGAGAAGACTGTGACTATGTGACTAAAAAATTCAAGTAATGGAAGAGTTTACTTCAAATCACTGCCGATAATTTGAAGTCAACTAGTAAATCCTATTCTTGAAGTATTTTGGACAGCTTTCCACCTTGTTTTCCCCAACCCCCCTTCTGAAAGAAGTCCACCACGCTTTCCTCTGACCTGCTCCTCTTCCTCCGATTTCTCTTACCTCTTCAGCAGAGACCTTCACCATCTCATCGCTACACATTTTGCAGATCCCGACCTTGAGACTTTGCCTTCCATCCTCACAGTGCCCTATCTTGGCTTTACCCGTACACACGTCCTTCAGAGCACCAACAAGGCTGGTTATTGAAATAGCATTCTGCTATCCTGCTATAGCTGGAAAAGAAGAAAAGTTTACATTCTTTGGAAGAAAAAAAAAATCTCTGTACCACCTTGAACTCTCCTGTAAAATGGCCCTTAATCGGCCATGGTAACAGGGAACCCAGCTCCGGAGTGGGAGGACAGAGGAAGGCACACCTGTGCGTGTGATGTCCCATGTAAGGAAATGTGGAAAAACAAGAGAGGAGGCACACCTGGACACGACAAAACACATGAATCCAAAGCTACACAGAACAGCATGAAACCTATGCTGGTAGAAGTAAGAGCCCATCTGGCCCACATGATCATTTCTCTCTTATTAAATAAGACGCCAAGTTACTTTCATCAGACTGGCATTTGGCCTATTCAGAAACAAGCACGAGACTCTCCGTAAGTTTGTTCCCGGATATGAACAATGGTGATTACTGTTGTTGTTTGTGGAACTTCCTTGCCAAAGAAGCTGAGTGAATGGCAGTAGGTGGGCGTGAGCATGGCAGAGCAGAGCATGCCAGTATCTACTGCAGTCATTTGCCAGGATAACACAGGCTTGTCAGTTATGTTGTCATGGAGCAACTTATGTTGAATTTGAAAACAGTAAATGTCATACGAAAGCGTAAGTGATTTATATCTGAGACTAGAAGAGCACTTACAATCTGCAACATAATAAAATGAGATACAAACGGATTGCGTGTTTTGTGGTTATTGCCACAGAAGGGGAAAAAAACCTGAGAAAAGAAATAACTATTTGAGAGCAATCAGCTGCAAAGCACAACCCACTTCCCACCTCACCCCCTTACCTAACTCTTGGAACATTCAGTCAACCTATCAATCTGACTAGCTAATAATGCCTTGGTACTTCAAGTAACAAAAGCTGCAGCACTCAAATCGAAAGCCAGCCTGCTCTCCATTGCACTTTAATGCCTGACGACACACCACCTGCCAAACTGCAGAGGCCTTGCTGAAGGCAAGGAGAGAAATAAAAAGAAAGCAGAACATTCAAGATGAGCTCCAAGCTATAGCCAAAATGACCGTGCACAGGGCGACCTCCCTTAAAACAGTTCATCTTCCACTTGCTTTTCTTGGCCCTTTGAAACCACATTTTTAAATTGAAGCCTGAAAATATTTTGTGCCCATTACCAAGAACAAAACAAGTTCAGAGACAAGAAATCAGAGGAAACTGGTCACATGCCTCGCTTCTCTTACTCTTCATCCCCTGCCCACTCCTCCATCGTGGGGCTGATCTGACCCAGTGCTTTCAGTGACGTGACTTCAACGTCTCGCCCCGCTTCCCTCCCAGCTGCTCACGGCTCAGTTCTTAGTCTTCCTGGGTGAATTCTAACTGGTTTCCATGCTATGAGGCCCTCTGACTGGCTTCTGGCACTTGGCTTCCGTATTTTATCCTTCCCGTCCTGTCTGCACTTCGATGCTGCCTGAGCTATCTCCTGCTCTGTCCTTTCACCTCAGAGTCCTTGTATTACCTTCACTACTTTCTCCCATCTTTACTGCTCCTGTTCCCACAGCACTTTTGTAAACAAAGAACTGGTTCAAAATGGCCCTGTCCTGTTTAACAAGATACTGAGTTGTTCATCAGAGACAACCAACCAGACCCACAAGTCATGCAGCCAAAGCATGCCCAGACTGACCTCTAGCTCCTCCTGGAACCGAAGGCCCCCATCTCTCTCTCACACACACACACACACACACACACACACACACACACACACACACACAGAACCAAAGGACCAGGACGTGACTGGAACCTGAACACAGGGACCCTTTCAGAAGTCAAGGGTCCACTGTCCAGGAAGATTGATGCTAAAGCCCCTTTACCATAAATGGCCAAGTTCTAAGGTCCTCCAGTTAAAACGTGGCCACCAGCCCTTCCACACACCTGTTCCCTAACACCTTAAAAACCCTTGGCCTGGTCCAGCAAGAAGGATGAATCTGAGGCACAACAAGGTCTCCCATCTTCTCGGTTGGTACCTTCTCCATCAATAAACCTTTCCTTACTCCAAATTAATATTTTGAGATTTGGCTTTTCAAAGCATGGGACATATGAACTATAGTTTGGTGACACTTTTACTGGGCTCCTTTAACTATATGTTCTTATAACACAGTCCACAAGTTTGTCTCCAAACTTGCAATACAAAAAGTCCGCTTCATCGATTCACGGCTCTGCTTTCTAGTCCAAAAATCTGTCCTCACTTTCCACAGACCTTTTTGACACCAGGCTACCTCAGCTCAGACGGACGCTGATCAAACATAATTAAACATAATACAGAACAACTCTAAATTATTCTTGCCCACCAGAAAGAGGCATCATACTCCTTCCTTAATAGAAACATGGCGGATCTCACATAAGAGCAAAGTGCATATTTCAGCTACTATATCTGAACTGTGATATCAATTATAGTTAACAGATGAGAGGATTTTCTTAGAAAAAGAAAGCATGGGAGACTCCAACCTGAAGGTTCAAACCTGCTTTCTTTTCATTCTTCCCTAGCCAAGGCGTGATTGCAATTCCAGAAGTTTATGAAGTGGGTAGCCTTCGGCACATTCTTTTCCGTGTGCTTCCTTATCGGGATAATCTGGCAGACCACCATGTCTGTGTATTTCAGAGGTGAACCACCATATCTCAGTATCTCATGCGTATATTTTTATTTTTAAAATGTAAATGGGATCATTTCCCCTAAGGAACACAGAAATCTCTTTACAATATAAGACATCTACTCTGTTTGGCATATGCTGTTAAACTCCTCGGGGCCTTCAACAAGAGAAATTAAAATACAAACTCCAGGGTTACATATAATGAGCTGCTACCCACAAGTCCTCACCGGTTCTCTTACCATATAGGAGCTTCTGCTAAGAGGCACATCAATTCCTTTATTTACCACTGAAATTCAGCCCTGATGGGTTTACATTTAAACCTGGCTAAGTGCAGCAGAGAATGTAAGATTAAAATAGTTTGTGACTCCTGGCAGTTGACTTTCTAAAGCTGAATGATATCACACCTATAAAAAGAGATAACTACTATGCAAATAAAAATGAATAAAGGACACTCATGGATGAGCTCTTCAGCAGAGATAAGTCCCGAATTCTTTCACCAAGGAAATTACATAAAGGTGGGAAGCTAGTCTCAAATCAGACACAACTGAGTTCAGATCCCACTTCTGCTGCCATTGGCTGTGAGAACCTGGGCGAGTATTTTAACTTCTATGATCTTCTGTTTTTTTCATCTAGTGAAAAGGGATAATTTCTAATATCTTCAAAATTAAAGGCAAAAACATAAATTAAAAGCCTTGATAAATGCTAGTTCCTTTTCTCTCTTCCACTGACATGCTCATCAACCAATGCCCTTGCTGACCACTCACCAGAATTCTGGTCTCTTTCTGTTTTTTCAATCCACCCAGGCTGGTGCCTCCCCAGGACCTTTGCACTTGCTACTTCCTGTGCCCAGAGGGCTCATCCCCAAGATCTTCTAATGGTGAACCCCTCATCACTCACCCTTAGCCCAATTTCACTGCCTCAGACAAATTCTCTGTTCTCCACACACTCCCTGTCCCATCACCACTGTATCATCTTTGTGGGGCCTTCTGCCACACAGCTCATCTTATTATTTGTTAGTTTCACTGTTTATTGATTGGTCTCCCCATGAAGGTACGTGCGTGCACGCACGTGGTCACACACACACACACACACACACACACACACACACACACAGGAGAGAACCTAAACACCTCATTCACTGCCACATGGCAGAGTTTAGCCTTGATGCTGAAAACGACGGAGAACCAGAGAGCGAATGAGAAGGTCATCATCTTAAAAAAAAGCATTCTGGTCACATTGTGAAAAATTGATCGGTTCTGGAAAAGGCAAAACTATCGAGACAGTAAAAAGACAAGCAGTTGTCAGGGTTTGAGGGAGGGAGAGATGAAAAGGCAAAACACAGAGGACTGGGGGTGTAGGTGAAACTTTCTGTATGAGACTATAATGCTACATACATGCCATTATACATTTGTCAAAACCCATAGAATGTACAATACCAAGAGTGAACCCTAATGCAAATTGTGGACGCTGGGTGATAACGATGTGTCATTGGTGTTTCATTGATTATAACAAATGTACCACTCAGGCGGAGGCGTGTGCTTGAGTAGAAGCAGGAGGTATATAAGAATAATATGGGAACTCTCTATACTTTCTGCTCAATTTTGCTGTGAACCTAAAACTGAAAAATAAAAATTATTTTTTAAGGCGGCAAAACTCTCTACAGGGTGATGAGACTATAACTATGGCATAATCCAGGCAACACTACAGCTAGAGCAGACTCCCTTACAGGCCATGTCCTGTTGGTGTATAAATGTCCCACTCAAAGCAGAACACGTTGACATGGACACAAAAGCACAATGTGATCCCTCTGGCCTCTAGTATAATGGTTCTGTTACCTGTATTGATCCATCTCTTTTGCTTTTTATTACTTTTTTTGAAAAGCTTATATTAATTTGAATAGCCAGTTCCTACAGTAGGCTCTTAAGGAGTTTACAGTCAACTAAATCCCAAATATATTTTACATAAAAAACTGTCAACACAAATTTTCTCCATCTTATGTTTTCAAAAATCCTTCTTGGTTTCAGAACAACCTAAGCTATTGTGATCTTTTTAATTTCTTTCATTCATTCAATGAAATTAATATCAGGCTAATCTCTCCCTCAAAGATATTTCACGCACATATTTCATAAACATGCCTTGTATATTTCTATCCCATTGCAACAAATGATTCTGTATAAGCACTGAGAGTAGAGGGACTTTCAGAGCCCTTTTCCTGTCATTTCAAGCTGTGTTCTACACACTAAATTTCAGTGTAAGGAAGGGGCCCCTGGGAATTTTTGAATTTGGTCATAGAAAACACTTGTGAAAGAGTTGATCACTACAGGGTCAAGAGGTCCCTATGGGACAAATCTAGAGAACTCCATCCATTTTTATATCAATCCATTAATCCAATCTCTTTAGTTTAATTGTGGAATCACATTTCTCCATCTTGTCCACAAGGCTCTCAGGAAAGAACTCGTTGATTCTGGTGGCCATGATAAGATTAAGACTGCAGTATCAACTGGGAATAGCTGCTGCATGCCAGGTACCATTCCAGGTGGATACAGCATTAACTAAAAGTGACAAAAACCCCTGCCCTCCTGGAGTCTACATTCTGGAGTAATGATATTTTAGTGGTACCTGAATATTCTGACCTTTTCCATTAACTTCAGTTTATTCTGCTTATCAGGCTTTCTTAGAGGATTTTCAGGTCAGGACACCCTTAAAAGTCTATGCTTCTTCTAGGTACTGGTCCTTAGTACCTTATCTCTTTCTAGTTTTACACATGCTCTTTTAATATTTTGAGCTTAACACACTGATTCTGAGATGGAGACATTTCTTCAGATGCCTCCCTATCTGCATACTACTCATGACTGCAGCTGGGGACAGACAGATTTGCCTCCAGCCCTGGGTCTTCCACTTATTGGCTGCTACTTGGGCAAATTACTCAACCTCTAACAGTTAATTCTCTTGTCTGCAAAATATGAATAATAAGACGTACTGAAGAGCATTGCTGTAAAGAGTAAATGAGCTAACTGATATAAACCATTCAGCAAAGTGACCAGCAGATTTAAAAAACCCTTAGCATTTATATATGTAAAATCCAATGAGTTTGGCAATACCATCAGATCTCTTTTTTTCCTGAAATTTTAAGTATGTGTTCTAACTTAGAGGTCACTTATTCCAAGATATCATGCATTCCTATAGCCCAGGTACCCACTGTCTTACCTACAAGACTATGGGCTCCATGAGGACCAGGATTTGGTTTTCTGTCTTGTTCAAAACTGGATCCCCAACAACAAATACAGTTCCTGATACTTAAAAACGACATGCAAATAGTCGTTGAAAAAACTGACTCAATTTAGGAAACATAAGCGTCTTTGACTGTTCTCCCTACTCCACTAATACGACCTCAAGGATAACAAGGCACCCTCTCTCAATTCCCACCAATTATAAATCACTAACCGCATTTTCTTGTCCATCAAATTTAAGAAAGTTCTCCTCAATGAGGCTCTGCATTTTGAGCTATGATGTTGTCATGTTATTAGACAAAGAAATAAACTACATTCTTCTTAAAAGGTTAACATTCACTGAAACTATTTTTGTGGCTATTATGTTACATTTGTGGTAGATTCTTATGGCTGTTGTCACGGATATGTTTGAGCACAAAAATATGGGAGCATTTTATTTACACTAGTTTTGATTTCTACTTGACGTATGTTAAAATTTAACAATGACAGTCTGCTGAGTAAGCATGTTGGCTCGTGAGCCTAATATAAATATTAATAGTATAAATAGATTAAAAGGCTGGGGAGCTAATAGGAATTTACTGAGAATTTACTGTGTATATAGCACTGCAGTAGTTACTACAGTAACACAGAAAAAAGTATCTACTGAAAGGGTAAAATTTATATTAAAGCATACAAATGCCACTTCACCTAAATAAATTTGAGAAACCAAAGACTTCCTTCCTTGTTTGATTCGTTTCATACCACAACTTGGGCAACCTCTTCTAAGGAAAAGAGAGTAATAAGTGGCTTGTTTTGCGCAAAGCTGTCAATGACCATCTACACAGTCCAACTGTATAGTCTCTTCCCCTCGTCACCTAAATGTCAGTATCTCAAGATGTTAAATATGTCTTCCCTGTTGAATGCTTGTTAGAATCTCTCAAATTCGAAGACAGAGCTGCCAAACAGGACCACTCAGGGGACTGTGCAGGGTCCCTTCTGAACAAGCTGCCTCTATTTTCAGGACTCGGATTAACCCAAATACAATAAGAAATCCAAAACCCACTAAACAAGTAATGTCCCTTAAAATGATCTTTAAAGAGAGAAAAATTCCAAAAGCCTATATACATTAAATAATATTTTACAGATACACAACTTTTTTCTGTAGATATAGTTCACAGACTATTATGTCTTAGATTAGGATATTAGGAGCTGATTGTTATTACATCATGACTGATTTTTTTCTGTATATTATTTCTTTGAGCAATGTGAGTAAATCTATAAAGGAGATTTTAGTAAACATTTTCAAAACAATAAAAATTCTATGTTTGATCATCATATCATACACTTTAAATATTATACAACTGCAATCAAAAATTAGACCTTGATAAAGCTGGAAAAAATATGGAACATTCTGAAGATCATTAAAAAAAAATTCCATGATTGAAACACCACTGAAAAATACAAGCAACCTTATCTATAAAATAAATCATTAGAGGTAATCATTATGAGGTAAGTAAATGGCAAAGAGGTGACAAGTGTCATGTAATATTGAAACCGCTGGTGTCTAGAACAGCAAACTACAACCTGTGGGCCAGTGTGGCCTGATGTCTGTTCTTTGGGAATACAGCCACACGCTTTATGTACTGACCAGGGCTGCTTTCTTGCTCTCTAGATTCGACAAAGACCATATGATACACAAAACCAAAGATATTTACTATCTGACCCTTTACCAAAAAAAGTTTGTTGACTTCTGCTCTAGAATATATTAACTAATTATCTGGCTAAAAAGAAGACGATATCTTTAGTACTCTTAATAAA
>NW_006439191.1:2260534-2267178 GCF_000325575.1 Pteropus alecto
AATAAAATAAAATAAAATAAAATAAAATAAAATAAAATAAAATGTAGTAATCTCCAGCTCCAAATCAAATCAAACAACTATATAGCATAAGTATAATACTCAAGCTTTAGAATTGTATGAAGACTTCAATAAATGCGCCAGTTAATAATCACAGTCACTATCTTCTGTGTTCCTACCCTGGTCCAGGCTTTCTGGGGGCCACTCTACACACAGCATTTGTAGTCTTCACAGCGACCCTCCAGGTAGCTAATGGATGTGTCTACTTCACAGATAAGGAAGCTGAAACCCAGAGAACTTACTGAAGGCCACGCAGATCCATCCAGCTACAAAGGCTACGTTCCAGGTATCTTCAAAGCTCATCAGGAACATCTTCAGTAAGCAATGCTAGGTGTGATCTGACATCACAAATATCTCCAACATGCTTCTGTACCCTGCACTGAAAAAGCACATTAAAAAGTACTTCTGGTTAAAAATAGAGGAGTAATGTCATTTCCATTCCACTCACCCTTTGAAACCAACTAAAAAATAAGACAATGAAATACCATAAATAGAAGATATAACTCCACAGCAAAATTAATGAAAAGGAGGCACCAAATGAAATGAAACTTCATTTTTACCTAAGTAGAAAAATAAGAGCAGATACAAGAAGCTGCTGCCAAATAGTCCATGATTTATTTATCTGCTAATTTGGTTTTCTTCAAGTCAAGTTTCTGCAGAGACGGGGTTCACTTTCCTCATGATCTAATCAACAGAGTAGATCAGTATACATAGCTTGTTTAAACTGCCAAGAATGGTGGGGGAGATGGGTGAAAAAGGTGAAGGAGAATGAGAGGTACAAAATTCCAGTTATAAAATTTAAAAAAAGTCACAGGATGTAGTGTACAGACCAGGGAATATAGTCAATAATATCAGAATAATCTGTATGGTGACAAATGGTTACTAGACATCGTGGTGATATCATAAGGTATATAAATGTCGGATCACTATGCTGTGCACCCAAAATTAATATAATGTATTCCAACTATACTTGAATTAAAAAAAAAAAAAAACCTGAGAAATAAAGTAGTTGATCTTAGCTTCTCTTATTCCCTTCCATAATCAGCTCTTGCTAACTTTCTACTTAAATCCTCAATTCCCACCCCTTTCAGCAGATGATGTCACCTCTTCTGCTTCATGAAAAATAAGAACCAGTAGGAAAAAATAGCTGTTTTCACACTTTATTACAATTTTTATTATATTAAAATCACTAGGTTGCCATGTATCCAATACTCTAGTCAAATGGATCATTTGCTGTCCTATTTTTTTATATTAGCAGTACCTTAATGAGGTATACTATAGACGGAGTAAAATTCATGGATTTTGACAAATGTTTATACTCATGAAACCATTTTCCACATAAAGATATAGAACAATTCCATCACCCTAGAAACCTCTCATGCCCCCGTTCCAAACAATTTACCCCCGATAACTTGAGGCAACAACTATTCTGATTCCTATTGTTATAGATTGGCTTTGTCTGTTCTAGAACTTGATTTAAATGACATCATTCAATGACACCATCTTTTGTTTGGCTTAGTTGAGCATGTTTATGAGATTCATCCATAAACATTCCACTAGGATCAGCAGCTCATTTATTTTTGTTATATAGATATAATAAATTGTTTATCCATTCTCCTCTTGATGAGAATTTGGGCTATTATTAATAAAGCTAATACAAATATTCTTGTGAGTCTTTTTGTGAACATATGCATTCATTTTTTTTGGGTAATATACCTAGAAGTGGAACTGCTGAGTAATAGGTAAGGTATTTACTTAACTTTATTAGGAACTGGCAGGCAGTTTGCCAAAGTGACAACTGCTATTCTTAAACTTACCACATATGCTTTTCTCAGTTCTGCATCCTTATCCATTCTCCTTTCACTTCCCAGAATGCCCTTCCAGTGCTTGTGTGTTGAACTCCACCATCCCTGTGGATGGAATTCCTTGGCCTCATCTCCCATGAAGTTTTTCTACCTCAACAGCCAAAATTTTTTTCTTTTTCCTTCTCTAACCTCTCAGCATTTTTTGTTACTTCTCCTAGGGCCTTTTGCTCTCAGCTTTTTCTATATCATCTCCTATGAATGCTCCTGTGTAGCACTGCGTCCCTCAGGCCTAGCTCACAGACAATGCTGAGCAAAGCAAGTACAGGCTAAAGATTGTTGAATGAATAGTTTTACATATATACTTTACCTCTTCCCTAAGATTATAAACTCCTTGCTGGCAAAAATCATGCTTTATTAATTATAATATCTAGAATTTCCTGGACTAAAATAATTAAACAAATATCTGATGTGTGCTCATAACAATTTATTAAAAATATATGAAAATTATAATTAGATTTGATGGCTATGCAAAATAATCAGTTAATTTATATTTTATCACATGATTCTAATAATCTGAGTTTCTCATTTGATTGAAAAGCCAACTTTTGGTTATAAGGTGAAAGTGGAGGCATATAAATGCTCTTCCCAAAATCTTTATTTCAAATTAGAGCTGATTTCATATAGCATTTTCATAATACACCTATATGCAGACATATTCAGAGTTTCTTAAACATTAATCAAAATTAATTAAGCACTTAGTTATTCCAATTGATTCTCATTTGATAGGAAATTTAATGTTTTGAAAAGGCTATTGTATTACAACTCAATTATTTCCTAGGATACAGCTGTATTAACATTCTCATTTTTAAATTGGTAGGCATTGTATTAAATGACAGTAAAATTAATGTATGATTGGGTGAAAGCTTCTAACTTTTAAAATATTTCTTTCAAGATAATCTTATAGGGTTATTTAAACTCATGAAGTACGTGCTTACTTTAAACAATGGAAGAAAAAATAAAAACTTCTAAAATGTGGCTTCATTATCTAGAATATCCATTCACCTCTGGAGCTCTGGGGGAATGGCTCAGGATTCTGCTAGATAAGTTATTAGATGTCCATCTGTTATTTGATCTGCTATTCCAACACTTAGCACTAGTGAGAAATGTCATAACACAAAATGCATTTTATTGTCAGTGGAAATTTAAGAAGAACTATCAACATGACATTGAATTCCAATATTCTATTTAACTAGTTTAGGAGATGAATTTTCAAGTAGAAAGGGTAGAAAAAAGAAAAAAATAATAAAATTTTAAAAAGTGATACATAGCAACTTTTCTAGGTAAGAGAAAAATGCAAAATTTAGATAACTAAATCTCTGGTAATTGTTTTGACAAAAATTATGTCTTAAAAAATTAAAAAGACTTGCTTAGTAAAGGCTGCTTGGGGCAGGTTACGTGATTGGTCTAATGCTTTTAAAAGCATGTTTTCATCATTTAAACCAAGGGTCTCCAAGCTTTTCCTCTAAAGGATCGGATAACTAAAGGCATTTTGTTTTGCAGGCCATAAAGTCTCCATTGCAACTACTCAACTCTGCCTTCAAGGCTCAGATGCAGCCAGGGACAACATGTAAATAAATGAGCATGGCTGTGTTTCAATAAAACTTTATTTGCAAAAGTAAGTCCAGCAGTGGCCTGGATTTGGCCTACAGGCTCTATAGCTTATTGACCCCTGATTTACATAAGAAAAGTAAAATCCAATAGGATTTCTTTTTCTTCAGTTTGAAACAAATTCTATCCTCTTCAGCACTGTATAAAGTCCTAATGATAAAAAAAAAAGTCTACCTGTGTAACAGAGAAAAATGATTTTACCTTATCTTTCTTATCACCACAAATCAAAACACAATGAGATATCATAGTACCCCTATTAGAGTGGCTATTATCCAAAAGACAAGGGTTCAGGAGGATGTGGCAAAAAGGGGACTCTTTTACACTGTTGGTGGCAATGTGAATTAAATTGGTGTAGCCACTATGGAAAGCAGTATGGAGGTTCCTCAAAAAATTAAAAATAGAACTACCTTATGATCCAGCAATTCCATGTCTGGATATTTATCTGAAGAAAATGAAAACTCAGACTCAAAAAGATATCTGCACCCCCATGTTCACAGTAGCAGTATTTTCAATGGTCAAGATATGGAAACAACCTAAGTGACCATCCATATATGACTGGATAAAGAAAGTGTGGCATATTTACATATAAATATATATTATATGTAATATACATAATGGAACATTATGCCATATATAATGGAATTATATATACACATTGTGGCAAAAATATACATATATATGTACTATATAATGGAATATTATTCAGCTATAAAAAAAAACAAAAAACAAAAAAACAAAGAAATCCTTCCATTTGCTATAACATGGATGAACCTAAGAGCATTATGCTAAGTGAAATTAGTCCAACAGATCTCATTTACATATGGAATCCAAAAAACCAACAAACCAAAACAAAAAACCACAAACTTACAGAAAAGGAGGTCAGACTGGTGGTTACCAGAGGTGGAGGGAGAATTGGAGGAAGGTGGTCACAGGTATGAACTTCCAGGTATAAGATAAAGAAGCACCACATGATGATGACAGTCAACGCTGCTGTGCAATATACGGGAAAGTCAAGAGTTCTCGACACAAGGAGAAAATTTTTTTTTCTTTTCTCCTTTCCTTTTTATTGTATCTATATAAAAAGATGGACATTAGGCTGAACCTACTGCGGGAATCATTTCACAATATATGTAAATCAAAACATCGTGCTGTACGCCTTAAACAGTGATGTATGTCAATTATTTCTCAGTAAAAATGGAAAAACAGTTAAACTAAATTTGGATATATAGCAACAAACCTATGTGCTCAAAAGATTTGCTTTAACAAGTGTCTAATCTTTTGATATCTTTTCAAAGGTCTAAAGACCTATCTCAATTTTAATTCAACTCCCTTCTTCAGAAGAGAAAGACAAAGTCGATTTTTCTTTAAAACGTTTCAAACATTTTCAGCACTTTATTTCAGCTCTGTTAATAGGAGTGATTCCTAAAGATTACATATTGGCCGCTCCATAAAGTTTTAACTTTTGATAAATTATGTTTCTTACCAAAGAAACTAGGAATATAATATGAAAATAATCGAAATATGAAATAGGAAGTCTATAGGTCATTCGGTTTGTCAGTACATGTCCACAAGCGTCACTGCAAAGCCATAAGCTAGACACATTTATTTGAGAATTCAGAATTTTTTACATTTTAGAAAGTAACATGATACATACACACACTATTTATTATGTAATACCCACAGCAGGGTCTAGAAAAGCACCACAGAATGAAACTCATTAAAATTATTGCAGCAAATGTATAAACATTCACACTAAGTGTGATAAACAAAACCCTACATAACCTCATGTCAGTTCAGGTCAGGTTTTATACTCCAATGCATATTGGTGCCAAACTTAATGAAAAACTTGCACTTTGCAGAGGATTTTAGATTTCAGAATTGCAGAAGAGGGACTATGAATCTTTCCTGCCATGTGATTTTCCCTACTAAAGTCTTTCACAACAGATTGAAACCAGTGTGAAACTGATGCAGAAAAATAGGATTTAGGCTAAACGTTATGTCTAATAACTTCTAACGAGACAGACTGAGAACATTTTTCTGTTCGAAATTCATTTCGTTTGGTGATTGTATCTAATAGTTGATAGTATCATACCCCTTTGGAGTATGTTGTGTAAAGACACACACGGATTTTTTTTTTGATAGACTTTCTGTCTATATGCTCGCATGTGACAAAGCCTGGTTTCTATGCTCCTCAAGCACACACCGACAACATCCTGCCCTGCCAGCTTCCTCCTGGCTGGGACTTTAACAAGCATCAGAAACGCCTATGCTCTCAAAATCCATTTCTTATTTGATAAAGGAGTGAGAGTGGCCACAGGTTTTATGTGTCCCCTCTGCCCCTTCCCGACATTTTATTTTTGGCAGTTTTCTGTGACAGGCAGTTTGAGGAACACCATGCTAAGAGATAGTCCCGTACCCACCCGCCGAGCCTCTCAAACGCTACTTTAAATTTAGGCTGTATATACTCTCTTCAGGTTTTTTCTAATAAAGGACTTCTCTCCTGATGAAGCTTTATCCATGATTTATCACTGTCAGAAAAGATGAATAGCAAAACTATCACACAGAATGTTAAAACTCCATGTTTTAATACTTTTAGATTCATGTTCTATTATTTGTCATGGATGCTTTAATAAAGATGGTCAGTGACAGTCAGCAGTAAAATTCCTCTCCTGGTTCAAATTCTGGATTTTCTACTTAATTGATGACTTGAACAAACTTCTGGTGTCTTAGTGTCTCATGTATATCACAGGCTGGGTGTGAAGACTGCAATAGTTAACACATTAAAGAAATTACATTAGTTAATACTCAGAACAGAGCTTGTGTATGGTAAGCACTCAATGTTTTTACTATTAAAATGTACCTGGAACTGTCTACAAAGCTCTATTCTGCATATAAAGCATAAAAAAGAAAAAAATGTAAAATATACTAACAAAAAAACACATCTCAGAACACATAACCTCTGAGCAGTAACTGTGACTCCATTTCTTCTAAGGTATTATAAATTCATATGTGATTCCATACTAATGGAAGTCATAAATTACTTCTTTGTGCATGTAGCCAGGGCTCAGCAATTTCTTTTCTCCTGAACCTAAAATAGAATGATTCAAAAGGTAT
>NW_006439191.1:2267214-2271800 GCF_000325575.1 Pteropus alecto
TTAATCTTTAGTTATTCTTTCAGATGAAAGCTGACATTTCTTCCAAGAAGCCTTCATAGATTTATGTCCCACCTTTAATACCCTGTGTGTATTATCTCTGTGGCTGCTCTATATTGTTTAATAATTCTCTATATTTCTGTCTCTTCCACCAGCTTCTTAATGACAAAGAAAGCCTTATTCATTTGTCTTTCTAATGATTCTTATAATGTGAGGCACAGCACTAAAAGATGGGATAAGAGATACAGGATAATTCCAGGAACTGAATGAATGAATGAATGAATGAAGCAAACCAAGCAAAATACCAAAAATTTCTTACCATGTTGGTCTCATTTTATATACATTGCATATCTTATTTGAAAACACTTTTAAATAACTGAAAGAATATTTAAAACTCAAGTAATTGTGCCTGATCAGCAATGAAATCGGTCCAAATGGTCTCAGTTTACCTATATTTTCCTTTCAACAAATAAAAGCACTTCATAAAACAAACAAAAAATTAGGAAAATGTCGTTTCCTCAGAGCTTCAACAAATACAGTAGGTCTTCTTAGTAAGCATGATGGCAAACAAAAATTATAGGAACAACATTTAGATATTTCATGAAGAAATTCCAAAGCCAGGATCAGAAGCATGGCATCTGCCTATTTGGGGCTAAAAATGGACTCTGTAATGATGTAATGTCCCCTACTGTTATATGAACTACAGTTGTCCCTTGAACAACATGAGTGTTAGGGGTACAGACACCCCATGCAGCTGAAAATCAGTGTATGGTTTCTGACTCTACATTTGGCCCTGCTCATCCACAGATTCGACCAGCCTCACATCTTTTTAGCTCTAATTGCATTTGGCCATTGCTTCCAGTACTCCTTGTCTTAATTGCAAAATTCTCCTGGAAGAGTGGTTTGCAACCTTGGCTATACATTGGAATCACCTGGGAGCTTAAAAACCATCTGCTGCTTGGACCAATTCTGCAGAGATTATGATTTTAATTATGAGCCTCTGGTGAGGCTGGTACAGCAGGAGTTTAAAAGCTCCTGGGGTGATTCTATTCATAGCCAGCTTGGAGAAACACCGCCTTAGATCGTATTTCCTGTGTATCAGGCCTGGTTATCTCAATCAAATCCTTATCAAGAACCTAGGACTATCCCCTCCCCATCGTTGTGCACTGCACCTTGAAGAGCGATCCTCGTAATAATTTTTGGTACTTTGGGGTAGGAAAACCTCATTAGGACACTGGCTCTTTACAGTAATAAAGCATTCGTGCTATTGGTGCGCTAATACTACTATTCTGTCCTTATTATTTCTACTGAAATTTTGTGTAATAATGATTGGTCTTTGCCCTGCTACATCTTCAAACTTGCCCAAATGGAGCTCAGTCCCCATCAACAGATGTCTGCCCCACTACAACCCCGGCCCTCTAACTGTCCCTATGCTTGGAAATAGCACATGCCAAAAGGAACTTGTCTTGCACCTGATCAAGGTCTGGCCCTGGTTCCTAAGTCCCTACCTTGAACTGTTGAGTTTTAGTAACTGGGCAGAACTGAGATTCTGCTTTTTTTCCTTTCTGGATGAATCTTGAGTACAAGAAGCCATGTCCTGGCAGCTGGACTTTCTGACTCAAGAGCACCACTCCTTAGCTGGGTGCCATGAAATCAAACACCTGCCAATCTAAACCTTCGTCTACCACCTGGATAGGTAATACTCAATGGCTGGACTGATGCTCTGGACCTTTAACTAAGAGACACATGCTCATCCTGTCTCCTTTTTGGACCTACATTTGAAAGCATATCCTTATGTCTCTCCCAAATAACCTATGTCTACTTATCTTGAATATGAGGCTTTCCCATGATTCTGTGAATCTGCCTGAATTATTTCCACTCTTCCCCATATTCTTATACTAAGGGTTACTTCTGGTAGGAAGTGGAGTGGTAAAAAAATTAATATTGTACTAAAAAAAATACCCCTATGAAATGATCACCTATAATATGCTCGCCTAAAATCTTTCTCAATGACGACATTGGTCCAGTGACCCTACTTATGAATGGACCCTAAGGAAACAACTAAACATACATACAACTGAATGTGTATGTATATATAAAGACACTCATTTAAGAACTGTTTGAAGCAGCATTCTTTCCTGAACTGGCCAGGACACAAGAACAACTTTTGTCAAGGACAGGGATGATTCTTCCATGCCGCTAAGTCCAAAAAGTTAAGCTGTCACCCTTTTTCACACAACTGTGAGAGTGGACCACTCACACCTTGCTGAAAATTTCTCACTGGCTTCGGTTCTTGATACTCTCTGGGTTCCCTCTTTCCTCCCCAGCCACTCCTTCTTTGCCCTTTTGGCCAATTCCTTTCCATCAAGAATAAGAACAATGCTTATTACATGCATACCTGTTTGTGGGATATGGTACTGGAAAATCTATGACTTCTATTTCCTCTACCAAGAATAGGTAAGGTTACTTCTGGGTGAAGACAATGAAGTTGAGCGGGATCACAGCTGGGTCATATTTAATAGTTAAAGAATTGGTAAGGGAGTGAGGGAACAGGAAAAAGTCACAATAAAATCATTAGCCACCACACAGGAAAAATCCACAACCTCACGCAAACAAACAAACAAAAAGGAAATAAACACATTCAGGTAAGACTCTAACTAGGCTCAAATTAGCATCTAACCCACCTCATTGTAGGAAAAGAAAGTGGACAACATTCTAAGAATTCTCGTCCAAACTGAGAACAAAGCAAATCGAGGAAGTAAGAGGCTGTCCTTAGAAAAATCCACGAAAAATCCTCAATAATGAAAATCCCTTTCCCACCAGCAGTACCTTCAAGAATTGCTACTCTCCAGCTCCGGCACCCAGTTCGGGGACCATTCACGGTGTCCACCCTTAGTAATAAGATGAATATATAACTGGCAGGAGCAGCTTCAGCCTCTCAAGAGTGCAGAGCTCAGGTCCCCCAACAAAGTCCTCACCCACCCCCATTATCACTGGGCTACAGACGAGCCAAAGAACTAGTCTCACATGGGAGCAAACTAAGGGAGACAAATAAGACAGAGAAGACAGCAAGACTGCCATGAAGAGTTTACACTTTGCAGAAGTTCTAACTGTGCTAAAGCGATAAGCAGATACATTTTTTAAAAGAATGTTGAAGAAGGGGCATTGAAATGGTCTGCACCTTTTTTGAAAAATCTTAAACTGTCTAAATGTACATTCATGGATCTTTTGCTATAAAGCCTAAAGTTTTTGTTTGGGGTGTGGACTCTTTTTAAGCTCATGCTCTCCAGTTTCAACCTGCTTACTGTCATCAACCTGAGTCACTAGCCCTATTCTTGTCATTTACAGTTGATTTCAAAACTCACATGCACGGCCATGGCCTCACAGGCCCTTGACTTCTCAAAGATCTCCTATCTCAGCCATTTCCAAGGTCTATCACATTTGAAATCTTGATGTCACACATCCCATCCTTTTGACTTCATCTTTCTGCTTCACCTTCAGCCTCATTTTTGAAGCTTTCAGCTCACGGGTCACGCCACTTTCCCACACTCCACCATCTCCTATCTATCGTTTATGGCTTGAACAGCTTGGATTCCATGTTCTGGTGCCATTATCATGACCTTGCAATTATCTTTGACTCTCGGGCCTATTTATGCTTCCATCAAAAGTTTAAAATCAAACTATTGGCTTTCCTTACATTTGCAGTCCAGCAGCTAAATGATGCTGGGGAAAGATCACACCACAGGTTTGCCTAATTTCACTTAAATTTATAACCAAGACCCCAAATGGGTGGATCACTATCTAAATCCCATTATATTTTCCCACTGAATTGGAGTTTCCATATCATTTCTTCTTTCTCCTCGAATTCCTGTATCAACTTGCTTTAAACTACATAATGCTCCTTAATTTATTTGATTTCATCTTCCGTAACCCTTACACTTTTTGTACTTAATGGTATATTATGGAATAAAAATACATAACTAAGAATATACTTTACGGTAAAACCACCATAAACATTAGTGATGCCTAACTGTACTGAAATAACTGAATAAGGTATAAGCAAGTCCATTTGACCATTATACGCACAGACCTGATCATCTTTCAAACTATTCCAATTTTTTTTTTTAAAGTTCATAGTAACAGTTTTAAAAAGAGAAGTGGATGGCTTTACCATGTTTTTTTAACACTGTAAACTCCATGAGCGGTCCTTCTGTGAGTACACATTACCATGTTGTATCACACTGAATGTTGTAAAGCCAGTGCTTCCAGTTGGCATTTTCTGGCGAATGAAGCACAGCTCACTAAAATATCCAAATGTAATAAACCTCTCAGATGACTTCTATTTCAGATGGCCTCGGCCCTTTTTGCATTAGATGGGGGTGAACTGCAAACTATAAACGCTCCTGTGCCAGAGGTTCTACAAGTGAGACAGGCTCAACATGGCCTTCTCCGGAGCCACTTTTCATAATCTAATGAGAGTTTTCCAAGCCGCCCTAGATGCTGATCATTTCACGAGTAAATATAAAAGCAGAGTGTTTCAGAAAATTAGATGAAAGAAGCGTAGCTGGCAAAGTGCTGTTGCGTACGCC
>NW_006439191.1:2271960-2272301 GCF_000325575.1 Pteropus alecto
CGTCCGCGCGTTATCACCCGCACCGCGGTGCCGCCCTGTCAGTGACCTGACGACACGGGGGTGCCACCGGCTTCCAAACCGCACAACGTCGCGGTCCGGACGCATCTTCAGCTCCGCCCCGCAGCGAGGGCGGGAAACGTGGCCGGGCCGAATCCCGCGCTCGGCGGAGGGCGCAGCTTGTCGCCTACGTGAAGAACCGAGATTCGCCTCAGTTTAGCTAACTGCGAAGGAGGCTGCATGTCCCTAACTCACCGGTTTCCAGAGTGAACACTTACAGTGGGCGCGGGCGGACCTCTGAGCATCGCGCCGGGGACCACGTGGTGGCCGCGGGCACCGACTCG
>NW_006439191.1:2272311-2310788 GCF_000325575.1 Pteropus alecto
GTCGGGAGGAGCGCTGCCGCGCCGCTGGTCGGACCCGCCAGGCGCTGGGCCGGCTCGCCTGCAAAGTTCCGGGCGCTTTCCCCTCCACGCTGTTCAGGGGTCGACGGTGTTCCCCAAACCAGAAAACACCGTGCCTGGAAACCCTCAGGAATAGGGTCAAGTAAAAGTCATCATCTGCATCCCGCCCCACAATGCAGTTTCCGTCTTCTTAGCTGAACATGATTTTTTGGCTGGGAGATTTGAGGAGTTGGGGTACGGGAGGGCCGGGAATCGCCCAAAACTATTAATGGAATGTACTGCAAAATATTTTATTTACAATTAAGCATGAAACGTAAAACTCCACTGAAATGGAATCAGAATGAATAACATTTTATCAAGTCACACGGCCCAAATTTAAGCTCCGTTCAATAACTAGTTTTCTTGAGAAACAGTACAAATTGGTGAGCGAACACTAATAGTGCCCACACCATGTACAGAAGGAACTGCCTTATATATTAAGCACTATAATCAAACTTGGGAGGTTCAGTAGTTTTTAGTAAATTTTAAATGGATAAAAAAGAAATCCAATGGCAAAAGAATTCAGATCATTTACTTAAATTTGACATAGTATCACCTTTTAAATTTTGATAAAATTAGTTTATTTCATTAGCTTTACTCATTTAAATGGCACACATTTATAACTCCCGAGAAACTCTTATAAACACTACCTAAAATAATACATATAAACCCAAACAGATCAATAACCTGTATTATTACCTATTATGCATTTACGAAATAAAATTATTTATACATCTATTATACATTTCCAATTTTCCCTTAGTTATTATTCCAACATAATATAGATACCATGCTGGGGTCAACATATATCCAAATGTGGCAGTGAATAGGCCAGGACATATAAGACATGGCATTTCAAAATTTCTAATCCACTTAAGTCAAATTCAGTCATTTCTCCCTTTATTTCTAAAGTTTATATGCTACGATTAACCAGTTGAATATTAAAACCCAATGAATAATAAAAATTCTGTCAAGCAATATTAAGGCCAAGGTAATTATATTTATTTTTTTATGTTTTCCTTCATTTTGACCAGCTTTTGTAATTGAATTTTAATATTATAAAATATAACGGTCACAATTTTATAAACTAAGTAGCTCAACAAGTAAGACTTAGATAAGTATCTGGCAAAGTGGTACTTTATTTCCGGCCATGTACGTATATCCTATCATCGTTTCTATTGTTGACACTGACAAAATGGAACTACTGTCATACAGTAAGAAACATGGCAACTAAATACCCACTCCCCACCTTCCAAAAAAAGAACAATGTCATCGCTTTAATTTTGTTAAGAGTCACAAAAAATTTTATTTAGGAAAAATATTTCCTTCAATGTTTATTAGATAATGAATTTTATTTAAATGAATAATTTACTTTTACTTTTCTATGTAGACCAATTAAAAAGATGCTTCTTTCTTTTCATAAGCAAACTATCTAATTCTGCATGGCAGATAAGAAACTAATACTTCCTTCTACCTTAAAAATTATGAAATTTTCCTCATTATGAATTAGTTATTTTTGTATGAATTGTTGTCATGCTGCTGTTAAAAAAAAAGTCAGTAAAGGATATGGACACATGGGGAACAAATCATAAACTATAATACTAGTTTATAATGAAATATATTAAACATTGTTTAAATATTAAACAGCAAAATACTCCTATATTAAATAAATAAAACTTGTCATGTGGAACTTTAGGCCAATGCCACCGAAACAGGAGATGGTCTAGTGCAAAGGGTGGCCATAAAAAAAAAAAAGAAAGAAAAAGGAGAAAACATAACATTTAATACTGGTATTATTTTCAAAACAATTTAACCAGTGATTCTTAATCTCTTCTGAACATAAAATTACCTGAAGAACTTTTAAAAAATACTGACAACTAGGTCTCGTCCCAGACAAATTAAATCAGAATCGGGATTCAGGCAACGGTATTTTTAAAAGGCCCCCAAATGATTCTAATGTGCAGTCAGGGCTGAGAGCTGATCAAAACCTACAAGCTGCTCACCCTTACCTGACTCAGAAGAACATTCCAGGAATATATAAATGGAGCTTCCCTTTACCAGTGGGAAAAGACAAGGGGGTCTCCTGTTAACAGTAACTCATGGGTAAGTCAAGTTTGTCAATGTGTACTTCATTTCCATTAAAATATCTGCATATGCCTCTTCATTCCCTGTAATTCTGAAATTTCAAACTCCAAAACCAAGTATAGTCAAAGTACTTTCGAAATGAATCAGTTACATTAAAATACATTATTCGTTCATGTATATAAATATTTACTAACTGCCTACTATGTGCAAGGCACTGTGATAGGTGCTGCCTGTAGGACTTGGAGTCATGAGAGCAAACAGTGAATGGCTAAAAGACTTTTTTTTTTTTTTTTAGAATTAACAGCTTTAAAATTAATTACACAGACCTAAATAAGGGACTGAACTGCCAAAAAATAAAACAAGTGCATAGTAAGGGTCCGATTTTAAAAGACATGGCATAGCATATTTGTACTTTTCCTAATGTTCCTTACAGTATTGTATTTCCAGAAGCCTTTGAATATATATAAGGCAAATTCAAGATAGAAAAATAAACCCTGTTTAAAGATGTTCCCAATTTTAACCACACTCTGTATCAAGTAAATTTCATACATGACATAAGTATAAATACTAAAAATCTTTATAGAAAGGTAGTTCATGTCCACTTGTAGTAGTCTTAACAAGTAATCTTACATTTAAAATATTACAGATTCTAGTTCTTGACTATTTCATCATGGAGAACGTTTATACAATACATTATTTTGAAAACAGATTTATATGCTGAGATATTCTAATGTGAACAAATTTGAGTTTCCTTTTATTTTCAAAAAGAGGGGATGCAGAGAAGAAAGAGGGGGAGCAAGATCTCTTCAAACCTTATAAATACCCTAAAATCTATTTTAAATGCTGACTGGCTTTCTTCTCAAAAACCTAGCAAATTCCATATGGAGTTTTCATGGTTACTTAAAAAATAAATAATAAGTGCTTCTCATTTTTATGATAGCATTAAATTTCAAAATGAGGCCAGGTAATGTCAACATAAGGAGCTAAATGTTTACATATATCTGTCTATACAGACAGATATAGCTAAGAGAGACACTGGGAGGGAAGGCAGGGTAAAAATGATACAAAATGATCAGCAACAATTCTAATGGCAGAAATTCTTTAGGGGAGTAAAGGTTCCAAGTTGCTTTTAAGCAGTAAAAGGTGAAATTCAGACTCACGGAAAATGCTCTTTCATTGTATCTTGGATGCAACACTCTGTCTAAAGTAGAGACGTAGTAAAATATTTTACTAAGTTAAAATATAGGTTTTATATTTCATACAATATTGAATATGCACATAAAAATACCAGTGTTTTTATCTTGTTTCTGTTCAGACAATTAAGCAAATGTGTTCTTTGGTGCCTGGGAGAATTTATCAATATTTAGGGATAATGGAAGATAAGGACTCCAAGATCAACTTGCCTAGAAAGAGAAGACTCTAAACCCCACACCCAGTAAGTTAAGAATGAGAGGTGGACTTATGAGGAAAGATAAAGTCGTCAAAGTTTCATTTTCACTACGGTAGGATTAATACACTTCCTTCCACCAAGTCATACTCTAGCTCCCAAAATAAAAAGTACTATAGCTATTAGGTTTTTAATCTGTTTTTGTGATTTTTCAAGTGGAAATATATCACAGATAGAAATATATCATTCTAAGTTTTAAAATCACCAAAGTCAGTGAGAAGAATGTACATTCATTAAATGTATTCAATATAAGTAAAGAAGTCTTGAAAAGGCTGAACAGTTCAACCAAAGATGAAGAATTGTTCTTGATTTTTCATTATTCCTTTTTAAATAAAAAGTATTGATATAGTATACATACAGGTTGACATTTTGATTCATTCAAAATAGTCACATCCCTTTGCTTGGTTTTGTAAGTTCCAGAAACTAAAAATTTAATATCATTCATAACATAGTATTTTCAATAAAAGGAATAGTAGAGCAATGAAAAATCAGAAGCAAGATGGCTTAGGCAGCCTTATAACCTCTAAATATACACACATGTATAACCTGTTTTTATTTTCTAAAGAAACAAATTTTAAGTAATGCTAGTTTAACCAATGGAGAAAAAACTTCTATCAAAATATACAATTTCCATTACAGACTAGAAGGCTAATATTAAAAAAATAGGTATAAGCCAAAAAAGTTTGCTTATATGAATGACAGGCATCATCCCTTTGAAGCATAAAGCATCAAATGAGGTCTTTGATCGATCTGTGACCTTCTTCGTTTGTAAGTTTTTGATAAATTCATAAAGCTTGACTCTCAGTCTTTAGATCAAGGTATATCCATGCTTCTTAATCCAGATTTCCAGAAGAAGGGGAAACCCAAGTAATTCAGAATCTCAAGTGGGATTTATGCTTTACCATGTACCTGAAAAATAATATTATAATAGGTTATAAGTTACAGGAATTTTAGAATTTTTAGACTATTACAGGTAAAATAAGTTGACTTTTTTAATTAACTTAAAATCAGTAGTGAAACAGGATTTTTTGTTTTCTAAAATACTGAAAAGCTGCTACTGTAACCCTTGGGAATATAAGGACTGCTAAAGTAAGCTAGAAGGAACATTCCTCTAATAAAAATCTATAGTCTAAGAGTTTCTGGCCATAATAATAAATGTTTCTCTTTATATATTATGTTATCATCACTGGATTTCCTCAGTCACCTCTAACTTCGAGAAAACCCATAGTATTTAGTGAGGAACTTAGACCAAGAAAGTTACGACTCAACCTTTCTCCAAGAAAGGGCGCCTCGAAGAGAGTAACAGATTCAAAGGGATTAACTGTGATCACGTGCTGTTCTTAAATCTTCCAATTACAAAACTGATGTTGTAAAGGACCTTAAGAACTCTATACTAGTAATTAAAACAAATTCAAAAATTAACTGCCTCTCATGAACTACCCACAACTCAAATCCAGAGTCGGAGACCTTTTCGTGCTGACAAAAACCACCGGGCTCACTTAATCCAAGCTACTTGGGTAGAGAGAACACAAGGTTCAGAAAGGTCACGTAGTCCATCACAGCCAGATCACAGATTCAAGACTAAAATCCAGGTCTTCTGATTCAGAGTTTAGTGTGCTGTTTCTACCAAGCAAGAAGCCCTTTCTCCATCCGTATCTCAAGTCAATATAACAAAGATGTTTGTTAAATTATCTACTGTAGATCAGCATCAAATTCAACATTGTTCAAAAAAGAGAACTGGGGGATATGGTTTATAACTTTAAGGAACTTAAACTCTAACAAGTAGATAGGAAAATTACTACAATAAAGCAGAAGTAAGTGTATTTGAGGATCAGAATTACCTATCCAACGTCTCCCAGAACCGTAAGAACACTGGTCTATCCAAATGACGTTTGTGATAGCTGAGTTCTAATACTGTTACATCCCATTTCTGAACGTTTGGATCTAGACGGACTTCATCATATTTAAGATGGAAGGCTTTAACTATATGGGAGGGGAAATAATATTTTTTATTCAAACGGCAATAAAAAAATTAAAACATTTTATAAAAAAATAAAAATACCCAACACAGACATTAGCTATTAAAAACTGTTTTTCTTCTTCCACCAACCAAAACTATATTATAACTAAAGTAATATTTGAAATAGATGCTAAGAACTGTGGCATCCTCAGAAACATTCAACTCAACAAATATTTACTGAAGATTTGTACACACCAGCCACTGGGGACTGAAATGAGGAATAAGGTTAAGAAAAAATGCACATATTCCTGTGAAAAAATAAGAAAAGGGCTATTCAAACACAGTATGATCAAGGTAGCAGGGTATCATAGAAAAAAAAGGGCACCTTACTCAGACCATGGAATTCAGAAAAGGCTTTGCATAGGCAGTGATGTCTAACCTAAAACCTAAGTAGAGTAAGAATTAAACTGACACAGAACAAAATTGGCCGAGTTACCGAGAAGAGCATACTCAAAGAAAAAATGGCTTAGTCTAGAAACTAAAGAAACTGAATGAAACTATGCCATACAAAGTCGTGTAGAGAATGGGTAAGAGGTTAAGACTAGAGTTATGGAACAATGTTGGCTTCAGGTCACATTAAGGAGTTTGGACTTTTATCTGAGAGATGGGAAAATCACTGCAAAGTGTTTAGTAGAGATAAACAATATACTTTAGCAATCTAAAGTATACTTTAGGAGGAGAAAGAGATTTAATCAGTTGGGGGAAAATATATGTACAGCAAGAAAAAACATTCAAGAAAAAATAAGGGAGAACTTTGTAAGAAATGATGAAAAGGGAAAAAGAAAAAGAAAAAACTGGAAGGCCTCTCAAGAAGTTACCCAGACATAGATAATTAAATGATGTAAAAAGTGAGTCTAGCAAAGATCTGGGAGAAAGGATTTTAAGCAGAGAGAACAGCTCATACAAAGGCCCTGAGATGCAGCAAGCTTGGAATGCCCTACAAACAAGTATAACTTCTTTTGTAGGCAATGTCCTACATGTAGAACCTTTACAGCTAAGGTTATAAATCTGATTTTTATTCCAAATGTGACTGTAAGCCACTGGAAATTTTAGAGCAAGACTACAAGATAACTCTGGGTGCTGAGCAAATAAAAGATTCTAGGGCAAAACTTCTCAACTCCTGTGTGCTGCAAAAGGTTAACGACAAGTGGGCGACAAAACGCTAATTTTTAACCTTTTTCTCTCCCTGACCATTCCGCTGCATCATCCTAGCTAGCTCATCACTGTGTTTGCAATCAGTTTGTCTTCAGTGAGACTTTCGTTTGACACGTGCACATGTAAGATGCTTAGCTTTCTTTCAACTTTTTTTCTAACATAATATATGACTGCTCTTCTCACCATTATCTAGTATCAGGGGTTTTTTAAGAAAAAAATGATTAACTTTGTTAATTTTTGACAGCTACTTTATGGATTGGTTGTTCCATATTGCTTGCTGGCTTATTGGCTTCTGATTTTAAAAACTAATAAAGGTCTAATTCTTGATAGAAATCAAAATGAATTATTTCTGCCTATCAAAAAAAAATGCACATTATTTCTAAATTATTTGCCTTTATAAACAAAGGTCCGCCACACTGGACAGACACATTACTCATTTTCAATTGAACTCAATTTAATGAATTTAAAACAAATCATTAAAGGTGTTTTATATTATGGCTTCAGAAACCTATTTTCAAAATACTTATTTATGCGTAAAAAATATTTTCTGTATTTTCTGAATTTTTTTGTTTTAAAATTAAATAAATCAACATCTCAATACCTCCTATTCTGCTTACAAGTTTTGTTTTTCTAATTTCCACAATATGATTGCTCTAAATCATTCTTAAAAACACGTTATAATTTTTTAAATGATTTCACTAAAGCCACAAAAACGTACAGTTCACCTTAATAATTTCAATAGATTTAGTTCATGTATTATTTTTTCCCACATAATAAACAACTTTTTAAATTAAAGTCAGAAAATCAGAGTCCAAAAAGTTTAAGTCACCAATGAAGAAAATATAAGGTTTCTCTCATCATACAAAGTATTTTCTTATTTAGCAATAGTGGCAAACAAACTTATACCAAGACATTATTGTGAAATATCTTTCTGATACGGAAAAAGATTTAGAAGTTTTAAGCCTCGGCAAAAAATGGAAGAAACAAAGTTCTTTTATAAGAAGCCAGTTATCTCATGGCACAATGAATACTAAAGCAAAATACTTTACACAGTTGAGAACTGTTCACTTCTGCAAACTGCATGAATCTTGTCAACAATTTTTTGTGGGAACAAAGAAGCAAATTAAAATGATGCTCTTGAATAATATTTAGTAGATATGATGATGACATGTCAAATGACAAAGGAACAACATAATACAGATTATTAAATAAAAATTTTTTCTCAAGGATAACAAAAAAATTGAAGATATCGTCATTTAAAAATCTTGATCACAAATGTATGTAGTCACCTCAAGCATAAAAAAAAATTTTAAGCTATATAGAGTATTAAGCTCAAATGACCTTATTTGGCAAGTTTATACAATTAAATATTTATATCTTCTCTAAAATTTTGTATTTTTTTATTATGCAATATAAAGAAAATATAATATTTTACCAAGGCCCATATGGATGTTCCCAATACCCTCAGTTCTCCCCCACTCTCTACACAGATACTGCTTTCAATGTGTGTTATGGGGAAAGGGTGGGAAGCTAGAAGAGGCAAGAACAAAATCAGCAGGGAGACAAATTAAAAGCTAAGAGATAATATCAAGCCAGAGACATAACTTTTAGAATAAGAAGATGTAGGTGGTAGTTGAAAACAATCAATCTCCCTAAGAGAGCATTTATAATTAAAGGAGAAGAGAAACAGAAACATAAATACATAGGTGAAAGACAGGAAAAGTAGGCTACAGAGTCTGAGAAAGAATAACAAGTAACAGGAAAAGAACATTTTATAAACGAAGAAATGGGTCCAGAGAGTTCAATTCTGATAAAGAGGTCAAAAGTATCTGATGTTTGGGTAACTGCATTTGGTGGGAATAACTCTGGAAACCAAGAGAGCAAGACTACAGTGGATTGAGAACTGGATGGAAGAAAGGGAGTGGGTAGAGAGACAATTCTTTTAAAAGCTTAGCTGTAGAAGGAAAAAGAGAAGGAGCTAGAAAGAAAGGTGAGGTCAAGGTGAGGTTAAGAGGGAAGGGGCAAGAATATTTTCATTTTAAATGCTGACAGAAAGGAGTCAGTAAAGAAAGCTGAAGAAAAAGAATAATCCACGGAAGAAAATCATGACTAATAACTGTTTTTAAAAAGTTTCTAAGTTTCAAACTAAATTTCAGAAGACTAACAATCTGAAGAAAACAACAAAACATAGTTATATACTTAATGAAATTTAGACAGCATTTACATCTTGAAGGCATTCTAATCATTTTTTATTATAATACTATTCAACAAGGCAAGTAGATAAAACAAAAAGTTGTGTTCACTGACATTACTTTCATTAAAATTCCTATTCTCCATATATCTTTAACTTTCTATTTATCAACTCTGTAAATTACTCAAGTTTCATAAATAATATAAAGATATCATAATATTAGTAATATTAGAACTCGTTTTTTAAAATGAATGAAGGTAGGTGAATAAACAATTATATCTTTCAAGCGTGGGCAGTTTCTAGCCTGGAAGAACACTAGCACCACTAACAAAAATGGAGGTTACTAAAAACAGAGTGGATTTCACAGAAGCACAATCTACATTCACTGTAAGTAACTAAATTGGTCATTTTCAATAAACATTTGTTTCATGAGAATGCTTTTTTAATAAAGTAGTTTTACTAATGTTACTAAGTTAGCCTCCCCCCCCCAAAAAAACCCCAAGCTAAATCCATCCACTATTTATTGACCAATATATGGTCAAGAAAGAATATAAGGCACATGAAATCCACTCATTTACCGAATGCCTCCCTATGCACGTTCTTATGCGCTGGCGATACAAAAGTGAATGCAGCAGGTACGGACGGCCCTCCCATCACAGAGTGTGCCCTCCAGACGGGGGGCTTACAGTAGAGACATAAAAGTAAGACAATACCCCAGCAACAGTAAGTGCTATTATGAAAATAAAACAACTTGGAGAGTAACGGGGAGGGGAGAATGGCTATTTCCAGGATGGTCAGAGTAGGATTCTCTAAACTAAAGGAAGAATACTTGAGCTGAGACCGGAATAAAGAACAGCCTCCAATCATGCTCCAGCCACTCTACACAATGGGACTCGCTGGCAAAAGTGCTGTGAGCACTTTAAGTTACAGTTACACGTTACTGTACAGCAAAAGTCAGCCTATTTCAAAACTGGTCATCAACTTCAATAAAAATGTATGGACGTGCAACAATATTAATGATTTTAAAACAACATAAAAGGTAATGATTAATGTTGGGGGACGGGCAATTGATTTGCTTTTAGATGTAAGTACACAGAAAATATTAATATTTCACAGGTACTTAAAAATAACATTATATAATGTTACTTAATAGGAATCTTTTGATATACACCTCATATATACAGAACCTAGACAGCTTTTTCTCTTAAATAAAGCAAGAGCATTTCCATATTGGATAAGCAGTAAAAATAAAGAGAACCTTACTTTTAGCAAATATGTCAACTGGTGATCCATCAGGCAAAAGCCATGGCCAACCTTTGAACTGCCAGGCAGGACCTTGCACAAATACTGCTACAACTCGGTCCCTAAAAACAGAAAAGGGGAATAGGGGGAGAGTGGAAAGAGAACACACAAACATGAGCTTTGGTTGATGTGAATCCTTCAGGAAAGGGTCCCATAATGAAGTAGTCTCTTGTCAACACTTCCATGAGCAAACAAAGCACATTACCGTAGCTCTTCATTATAATGTCACCATTAGGGCGCATTAATGATTGTTGTACTTCCCATATATGTTTTTTACACCCAAGTCTTTTAAACATAATTAAGTACATGTACAGTCCTTCTATGTGATCTTTTTAACCTTTTATCTTTGCCCTTCTATTAACAATAGTAAGGGCCCATTTTCCAATGCAAGAGGGAACAGGAGATCTATTAATCAAAAAAGTTGGTTTTAAAAGGAAGTCATTTAATATTCAAATATGTTTTAAATATTTTAATTTAAAACATTATAAATTATAGTAATTCACCAACCATTTTATGAAGTTCCAAGGCCTTATTTTTGAGTTCTGATTATTTGGAAAGTAATCTGAGTACAGAAACCATCTAGTTTTCAAGGTTTTCAATTGTTTTACAAAAGCTTCATTCACCCTACATTCTTTACATTTTTCTTAAAGTAATTTGTTTTCCAACCATTTAACTTCGTTTTCCTAAAAAAGAACAAATCTCTTTCTATGCCTTCATAGTTCATTAGTTTACAATATATTTAACTAAATTGAAAAATTATAGTAAGTACAACTGCCATTAGCAGTTTAAGCCTACAACTAAAGTGGTGGGGACAAAATCATAATATCAACAATAACCGTTAACATTAGTAAGATTTACTGTAAGCATTTACGGTGTGCTAGTGCTGGTCTAAGCAGTTTACACACAACTTCTGTTAACACGTTTATTCTTCAAAACAATCCAATGAGGTGAGTTCTATCATAACCCTCATTTTACAGATGAGGAAACAGAAGTGCATGGACATACTACAGAACAGAGAGAGGGAGAAAGATGGGGAGGGAGAGGATGAGTGAGGAGGAGAGAGAAGAGAGGGGTAAGAGAGGGAAATAAATGATTAATCTTGTGCATTGGTTGTGCTACTGTCCCTGTGTGAGGACTGATAAATCTTAAGACTAGCACTCAGTATTATTATGGAAAGAGTTTGACCTTATAACTCCCTGAAAAGGTCCTGCAAATGCCCAGAGGTCCACAAGTAACAAGGGCGATAGATGAAGACTCTATACATCCAACAAAACATTAAAACAGAGTCACCTTCTATTCGTTAAAAACACACACACACACACACACAGCAACAATCAGTCACTATGAAAAACCACAGCTTAAAATTCTCGACCTGCTCAAAATCTCTAAGGCTAAAATTAAATCTTAAAAAAATTTCTTCCTTTCAAGGAGTATATGCCCCATATTGCCAAAACTGTCCTTGGGAATGGAGCATACTATTAAATGGCCTCTTAATTTTATGCTGTAACTTGTACCACACAATAGTTGAATGCTCAAGGTGCCTGCCAACTAAAGGTAATCTGCTCGACAGACATCACCTGGATCCTACCAGGTCTCACTGGGTTAGCAGGGGAGCAGAGGAACATAAATATGACTCCCAGTGAATTCCTAAAAGAACAATTAACAAGGAAGAAAAGAAGAAAGGTAGGGAAAATATTATCCCTAGGTAATGATACCAATGGCTAGGGATCTAGCAAATATACACACTGCCTAGCACCTGTACGCACTGCCTGCATTATCATTTTCTACAAGTAACTCAAACATATAATACAAATGGTGTTAACATTCCTACTTCCTACAAATTTTAAACTTGACATATGAAATTTTCATCTTATTTATTTCATACATTACCCCATGTATCTTGGTTAGGTACCACGGAAGAATTATAATACAAGAACTCTTTATTCTATAGTAAATTTTTAACATACTCATATTGTTCAATGGCTTGACTCTCTAATTTCTAAAGACTAACAAGTACTTCAAAGGGAAATTTCATCTAATGGCATCGATGTGTTACATTCTCTATATCAGATGCACTCAGACTTTGTGCTTTTACTCCAGGTTAGATTAACAAAATAATTTAAGGTAATTCATATATTTGAATTTATAAGCACTTTAAAGTATCTCAATATTTTATTAAAGGACATTATAATAAATAATAAATTATAATAAATAAAATAAAAATAACAATTCCTTCATTTATCGTTTCTTACCAGAAAATTTGGATTCTTCAAATCAAAAATCTAAAAATACAGGCCTTCAAAAATTAGTCTATTTGAAAGTTTAGTTCTAAAAGCTGATCCAGAACAAATGGACAAATGGAAGGACTTTTTATTAAATTTTCAAGAAGTTAGTGTTTCTTCTTAGGGTAATTAAAATAAAAATTAGCTATCCAAAATATAAATTTATTTTTGAATTACCAGACCATATTACTGATGAGCAAATTAGACATTAACATAGATTTCAAAGATAGGTTCTACTTATAGTTCATGATAAAATGAGATATGTGTTCATTATACCAAAATTTACTGTGTAAAAAATATAGATTATCTTACCAGTCTTGAGGCATAAGTTTAAGGGGCTGGTCAACTACTCTATAAGGAACTGTAACACTAATTGCAGTGCCCCCTGGTTGCATCTGGTCTTTTCTTCTCTGTATTAGAGTTTCATTTTCTCGTTGGCAGCCCTGTTTCTTCTTTTCATCTGATGGAACAAATCTTTGGAAAAACACATAAAAATACATCAAACAATCCAATGTGGTACAAATAGGAAAATTCGATTTTGAAATTATTTTCTTCAATATTAAGAGTTTTAAACCAAAAATGTTTTTAAAATAAACCTGCTTTGCATGTACAGATAGATCATAATGCTTAAAGAATACAAGTCTTCCTTTGCATGCCAAAGAGAACACAAGCTCACTTAGACCCTAAGTCAGTATGTAAATGTGTCTCTCTCATACAGACACAGTTTATGTTCACTCATCTAGCACTTAGCATTCTCCAAGGTTACATAAAAGACCACACTAATCCCTGACTTCTCAAATGAAGATAATGTGACTGCCAGGCTCCCTATCCACGAACTTCACAAAACACCTCTTTGCACGATTTATGCCTCAGTAAAATTAGAAAAATGCCATCAAATTTCAGGGTTGCTTTGCAAATTTTAAAAGAAATTAAATCAGCGTACGCTGTCTGTTTTTAGTAAATACTACTAGTAATTTAGTCAACGGCTAAAACTATGTAGTTTACTTCTTTTCTGTACCATCAACGGATATTCTGAAAAATTATTCAGCAATTTACAGAGCTACATTCATTAGTGTTCACAAAGTATTTTAAACGTCTTATTTTTTATTTGTTTGTTTATTTTGAAATACACATAGTCTTAATACACAGTCTATTAGCTATTTTATTAGCTATGGTCTGGCCTCTCCAATTAAATGGGGGGCAACGCAATCACTGTGTTAAGTATCATTCTGCTTCTAAAATTTAAGAATGCTAAAAGGGAAAGCGGATGCATGAGAGCTTGCACTTGGTAGAATCCTTTGAAATTTTTCAATACCACATTCTGGATTCATTAGACAATGATACTAATTTTGTAGTCATGAAAATTATTAGTACATGGTGATTGTGATAATAGTGAACTTCGCTTATGAGCTGATTGCTTTCACAAATCCATGTCAAATCTAACAGAAAAAGATGCCATGTCATTTAAAAATTTCTCACAGGTAACTATTTTTCTCCCTATATATTCGCTTATGAAAACTAATCTACAAGGAAATATGGGAATGAGGTCATTCCTCCAACAGAAAATATATGCTTTGCAAATATCACATTTATGCCCCATTGCTTCAGTCAGGGTATTTCTACATATAGGACACAGTGTTATTGACATAAAATTTACATAAAGTGATGTTCGCAAATACATAAGTTTTCACAAATGTACACTCAGTGTAAGCACTACCTACTCCCATCAAGATATAAAACATCTGTATCAAAACAAGTTTCCTCATCTGCTTTTCAGTAAATCCCAATCTTCCCTCCCTCCACAAGGAACAGCTACTCTGCTTTCCATCATCCAAGATAGTTCCGCCTGTTTCAAGAATTCATACATGCGGAATCGTAAAGGACGTACGCTTTGGTGCCTGGCTTCTTTCATTCAATTTCATGTTTCCAATTGTCATCCTGCTGTGGGCATACTGGTAGTTCATTCTTCTTTATTGCTGGGTAGAATTCTATTGTATGATTATGCCACAATGTGTTTATACATTCTCCTGTGACAGACATTTGGGTAGTTCCAAAATTGGGGTTATTACAAATAAAGCTACTATAAATATTATTGTTTAAGTCTTTCTATGGACATATGCTTTCATTTCTTATATAAACACCTGTGCATGGAACTGTTGGATCATGGGTTTGTTTAACTATGTAAGAGACTGCCAGAACATTTTCCAACGTTAAGACAAAGTATAAAGAACATCTTAATGGCATCCCTGAGCTAGCTAGTAAGGAGTAGACTCTTGGGCCAAAGACTGAGTAAAGAAGGGAATCCAAAGAAGTTAAATAACACTTTTGACTTTTATCCATGGAAGGCACTGGCAAACTAATTCAACTTACGCTTTGTTTATCACTGTATTTCATGAGGCTACTAGAATAGGAAAAAAGCTTAAATTCTGCTCAACGTAGGGTATCTAATAGAAGCTCCTTTTTTCATAAAGCTAGAACTTGCAGGAGGACATTTTAATGCAGTGGTAAACTAGAAATAAACACACTGCCCACACTTTTTCCTGCCCCTCACCCCTAGTCCTAACCAACACCAATGGCAATTGCAAGGAAGATCAAATCTCAGAATAATAAACTGGACCTCACCTGGATTGGAAGCAAAAATTAACAGCCCTGACCACAGTGACTGGTTCAGAATAAACGTATTATCCTCAGCAGGCCAATAAAGATTAATCCTGAGATTTCTGCTGGAATTACGGGGAAACGGGCATGACTGTTGTACTGCAATTGCTAACCCAGAGTTGTTGACTGACAATCATCTCTGCCCCCGAAGGGGAAGAATCTGCCCGAGAGACAAAGAGCAACTCCTGATTACACCATTTTGGCAGTGAGTCCAGCTGTACCTAAAAACAGAACTTTTCAGTTATGCTGAGCCAATAAATTATTTTTTGATAAAGCTATTTTGAGTTGATTTTTATCACTTACAACTAAAAGTATTCTAACGAATACAACCAGAATTATAAAACTGATATAGTAGATGGATATGATTTGAAGAAATATTTTCATGTCCAATGACTCACTTAATATTGGCGATTTATTTATTCTACTTTATAGTCCATCAGTGTGAAGGAATATGGGTAACGTGATTAAAGTCATTACTGTCTAAACAAGTACAGTTCTACTGAAATAATTCTATTAACATTGTCAAAAAATAAAATGGAAATGAGACGACGTAGCTAGATAAGTTCCAGACTTTACGTTTGTTATTTTGAAAACAGAACAAGTTTATGGATATTTCCCAGGTTAAAAATATAATTTCCTTTTTCCTAAATTAAAAAAAAAGGAAAGTAAATGAATAAAATAATATCTGGATGTTAAAAAACCTCAAACGGAGAATTTAAAGTGGTATTAGACTGGGGATACTTCCAAGTGCTCAACAGACACAAATTCAAATCTCTTCTAGAGTACTTCCGCCTACATTCTAGAATTCATACAATTTTCACAGAAAAAATTCCAAGGAAATGAATAAAAGAAAACAATAAAAAAATATATATTAAATGAAGAGTGAAAAACACACAAGGAAGTGAGGTATCAGAAATGAAACAACAGTCAAAAGAAAAAAATAACTAAGGACTTCAATGATGCAATTATCAAGGAACCAGCTTATAAAAATTGCAAATTAGATAAGGAAAAAGAATTATAAAAAGAGACCGAAGGTTTGAAAAATTACTAAATAGAACCACTAAAACTGAAGAAAAATAAGATATCTGAATTTTAAGTCAATGGACTTAACATCAGATTAGGGCACAACCAAAGAAACAGACAACTATAAATTAATCTAAAGAAGTTAACAAGAATGCAGGTGACAGAGAAACAGATAGAAAGTGCAATCATTTAAGAGATACGGAAGATGGAACAAGAGGGTTGAAGTATATCTCATTTAAGTCTCGCAAGGAAAAGAGGGGGAAGAGGGGGAAGGAACACAGAGGTAAAATCTAAAGAGGTAAGAGACAGAACTGATTAAACAAACAAACAAACAAAAAACACCAATCCACAGATTTAATTCTAACGAACCCCAAAGAGGGATATTTAAGAAATCTACATCTAGGTATACCAGGTAAACAAACTTAAAATGATCTTTAAAACAACAGATACAGCAGATTTCCTTCACAGACCTGATAATCACACTATCAGCTGAACAAAGGAAGCTAGAAGATACCTTCGATGTATTTAGAAAAAAATAAACTCCTCTATGTTGCCCACAGTGGTGGAACCATTTTGCATTGCTGCTGGGAACATGAACTAGTCACCATACGGTGTAAGCTCCAGTAACTATTCTACATGCTTCTTTCCCAGGCCTTAAGCAGTTTCCTCACTTTCATGTGGTGAAAATAATTTGAGTAAAGCAAGAGGAACCCTCTACCTATCTTTGGAGCACCCTCTCTGTGCAACTTCTCCTCTTTGGAACGCTGCCCTATGAGGCTCCCATCATGGCCAGATTCGCAAGTGCCATCCAATCAGTTTATTTTCAATAAACTTACAGTCCCACTAAAACGTCTCTCAAAGTCATGTTTACAAATGTAAAATGTGGTTTTTAATACTTCCACAATATAACCTTAATTTTGTTATTTAGGATGCAAAAGGTTAAGGTGGGTTTTATTTTGTTTTGTTTCATTTACTTACCAAAGGGCTAGAAAATTGAAGGATCCTCAATTTACATGAAACCAAATAGAACCTATGCCAACATGAGCTATGGGTTACAGCCAGTACTATAATTGTGCGGAGGAGGTTGCAATTATGCATTAACTACACAGCAAAGCCTCCAGCTGACTCAAACTGTAGGGGATATGTCAGTAGCAATGAGGTGTTAAACAATAAAGGGAATGTTTGAAACTTAGAAGAAAAATTAGGCATGACCTATCCTAAGAATGTGGTCTTCTGAACTGTTTGGCTTCTTGTAGTAAGGCTAAGGAGAAAGACACTAAAATTTATTTTGTGGTTTCTTTGCACCATTTGCTATCTTCTATTATAAAATAATATTTAAATATTAGATTTGTAATACATTCAAAGGAGCACTACAAAAGTTCTGGAGACTAAAAAAAATTCAAAGCCAGAGTTTCTTTCTTTAACATTTCAAAAACTTACCGTGAATTTTCTATAACCTTTCAGACAAATTTATAAGAACTATAGTTGTCAATTACTAAAAAGTTATGAGAACTGGAACTATCAAATTCGCAAATCATAAAAATCAAAGAGCAAGAAAAAGCCGTTAAGATCACCTGATCCAAATAATGTAAGTGTAAAAAAACACAATATCAAATATAATGATACTTCATGGGGACTAAAATCAAGTCACAGCTGCAGATATGACTACCATATATCAAAAAAAAAAAAAAGAATTTAAAATTAGAAATAAATGCACTAATGAATTCACAACTTGCACAATCACACATAAAAATAAATTCAGAATTTCAGGTACACAAGAGTCTACCATTCCCCAGTTTTCTCAGTGTGGTCCCCCCTCCTTTTCTTCTTTCTTCCTAGACATTTACTTAATACTCATTATTTGTCAAACACTGTTTTAAACAACGAAAATACAAATAACAGTAGAATAACAAGTCCATTTTTTCTGAGCAATTCACAGTTTAGTTGTAAAGACTTGGGTGGCCAGAATGCAAAACAAGAAGCCATGGCATCACAAAACAAAAACAAAAAACTTGATGCATATCGTATTTCACAGATTGTAAATGATGAAAAGTACATAAATAACAAACAAAAACAAAACATTTTTAAAAAACTGTCAATGAAAACCACTTTTGCATGGGTCCAACGCAGTCTCAATTATTAAATCAACTGCAAGCAGTGGGCCAAAATGATTACATTCCTATTCACCCAACTGCAGATCAATTGAGGAACTGTAGATTACTAGAGGAAATTACCTGAGTAATCCACAACACTGTCGGAACACTAAATCTCGCTATAAAAGCCTAATAAAATATAAAAATATAAAACATACACATTCCTTCCTTTCCATACAGTTAATGGAAAAAAGTTCACTGGAAATTTCATTCAAAGGCACTAACTAAAAAATTACTTAACATATGAATATATATATGCCAGGTTACATTGATTTTTATACAGCTATTTAAGTCACAGCCACTGAAAATTCAGTTCTACATTTGTTAAAACCCAAAATCAGCAAGCATTACAACTTATTTTGCTTCTCATATTTAATTAGTCGTAAGTTATTTAGAAGCAGTATGCTTTCCCTTTTGTAGGTGAGGCTGCCTTTTTTCCTTCTTCAAGAATTATTAGTGTTACTTTACTAAGAAAGAAGGTAGAGCATTCACTCACATTCTTCTTTTAGATATTATGCTGAGTGAATGTATTTTCCTATTTACTACTAAAAATATCTAACAAAAATTTTCAATGTCAGGCCATTCAGATTAGAAAATATTATTATTATTCTATGTAACAGCGAACATAAGGCCTTGAGTGTTGAGGAGTTTTTGTTACTGAGCTATTCCATACTGTCGGGTTCAGAAAAAAACCACTCCTTAATCTGAATGTTTTGGGAAACTCCAGTGTCCAAAGGTTAAAACAAACTGGTCATTGGGAGATCCTGCTCCGCAACTAAGTAGGAGGAGCAGCCTGCAGGGTTCCCTTGCAGCATGTTAAGAATAAGGATGGGTCGGGCGAGATGTAGTCTCTATTCCATTTTCAGGTCTCTAATTCCAGAAAATAATGAATTTCAAGTATTTCTTTAGATTACATAAAAATTACTATTGTTATGTATGTTCTAATAAAACATAATTAGTGAGAAGAGAGCTAGGTGCAGTTTTTAATGATACATTATTGTTGAGGTCTAATTTGATTTTGAACCCATCTTAAAGATGTGGTTCCAGTCTGTGACCTGTTAAAGGAAGTTACACTTTTCACCAAACTTTGAAAAATGGGCACTGAGATTGGGTTTAATACCAAATGCTGGAATGCATTTTATTTCTCACCAATTGCTATCAATGACTCCTAACACACTGTCACCATTGTCATGTGGTATAGTCACCCACTTAGCACACTGCTTTCTAGTTATTGTTGTTTGCTGAATGAACAAACTCAGTATACACGGCACTCTCCCTGCATGAGAGTTATGACTAAATCCATCTGTAACTCTCATAGCTGAGGCAAAACAGTATGACTTACTAGATACAAACTTCTAATGTAGGGTGTATTCCAAACCAAAAAACCCATTTATAGCTAAAAAAAAGGAAACATTTTTATTAAAGATTTTGCTTTTTTAATTCTCCTCGAGTATAACTCAAACAATTAAGAAGTATGAATTAAAAATTTGCCAGTGTCTTAACAGATTAATGTACATTTTGCAGACTGAATTCCTACTAATATAGATTAAACATGCCTAATAAACTTTATTAATTTATCATATTAACTAATAAAGATAAATGCTCTTGGAAAATATGTAAATTAAAACTTTAAGTCTAAGGCTGATTGAGTAGGGAAGAGATTTATTTTGTGCCCAATGCCATGATGCAAGTTTATTAGTATAAACTGAGTTACAATTACAACTATGCTCATTTTAAACAGGAAAGGATGAAGGAGGTATTAAAAATTTAGGTACAAAATCCCAATATAAAATGAAAATGTATAAATGTCCAGTTATAAAATAAGTCACAGGAATGTGCTGATGTGTGCCATGGTGACTAGAATCGATAATCCTATATTGCATACTGGAAAGTGGCTAGGAGAGGGGATCTTTAAGTTCTCATCACAAGATAAAAGAACTGTAACCATGTATGGTGATGGTTGTTAACTGGTGTTATTGTGTAATCATTTTATAATACATATAATTATTAAATCGTTACACTGTATACCTGACATTAATATAACGTTACATCAATTACGCCTCAATTAAAAAAAACTCAGAAAGTATCTGGAAATTTTAACATAAAGTATAGGTTTCACTTCCACTTCGACTTTTCCCAATGTCTAGGTTGAAAAACTATGGTCCCACCCTCTTCCCACTAGGGTACATCTAATCTAACACACAGAAGTTCCTGTCACTTCAAATGGAACTTAGAAGGTGGGAGAGGGAGAGAACCCAATTTGTTTTAGAACCTACTCAAGATCTTCAGGGTAGAATCAAAACAAAACAATTCATATTAAAAATTAATATGATTGTATCCTTTTCATTAAGACTTTAGCCTGAAGTTTCTATAATTTTCCCTAAAGAATCCAGGTATAAAAAAATATACTCTGTTTTGAAAATTATATTTCAGACTATCTATAAAGCGTATAGCACAATGAAATTTTGTTTTCTCAAAATAAGGGATAGACTCTTAACTATAAATTTTGAACATATCTCCATGTCCTACGAAAAGAATAGCTTAACAAATTACTTACTTCAGGTCTTGTAAAAGGTCTTTTGCATTAAGCATGCTTATTAAAGAAGTGGTAGCTGCAGGAATTATGATAATGGGTGTTCGAGATCCTGTAAAGACAAAATTTTAAAGGTAGCAAATATGTTATCATTATTAAAAGGAATTGTAGTTACTCTCCTAATTAAAAGTCAAAGGTTTATAAATTTGTAATTTTAACTCTTCCAAGCAAAAAAAAAGTATGTTAAGTCAGCAGTGATGTTCACTATTTTTAATAATAAGTATGACCTAAGCACTGACTACTTAGAATAGACAGCAAGCACAAACAATTAACCATAACTGCACAAGCATAAGATCAGCCTCGGTTTTGTAATCTAGCTTAATCACAACTACTTCTCTCCCTGCCCTCTTTAATTCCCCTCACTCCCAACTTCCACCTCTGACCTATGGATGTTGTCGTTTCCCCTAAAGAACTGGATCTCTGAAAGCGAGGAGTCTCCCCGCCATGTTCCCGGCATGCACACAAGGCCTGACACACTCAGGGCTCCACCTGGGGCGCAAACCCAGGACCTTCTGCGTGTAAAGCAGATATGCTAACCACTACACTATGGAGCCATCTCCCACAATTACTTTTAAAAATAACTTTAGAATCATATGGATAACCTCACCTTTCTTCTGATTCGGGGGAGGTCTTGCTTGAGAAACTGTTGAGAGAATGAAAAAGAGAACTTCTGAGTGTTATGCAAATAACATTCTTATTTTATACCTTTAAAAACGAATAAGGCCTAAAAATTATTTATATTTACATACGACTAGTAATAAAATTTTTAAATGTATTGCAATCTTCTTAGGTAATACTGAGTTATGTCTCCTTAATGCTTCACAAAAACATTAAAATGCCTTAGCATTTAAAACAATCTGTAGTCGAATTGGTCTTTATTTACCAGGGAACCTATTTATATTCGTTTGTAGTTGTTTTTTACTAAACAGGAAAACTGGATATACCACATTGGTAGGTATTGAGTATCTATGTTCATGGAATTAAGGTCCCACAAAAAAGGCAAATAAACAATTTCTTAATTAACTAATTGCCACTGTAATAAATGCAAAAAGTACTACGACAGCATATAATACTGATGGAGAAGCACTAGAAAGGGGAAATGTGCTTAACCATTTTGGAGGAAAAAAGTGTTACTGGGAGTTAAAACCTAAAATATTTATTACCTTTTTTTCTTCTTTTTAAAATTGTTTTTTATTAGTAGTAGTAGCAGAAGAAGAGAACATTAAAGGCAATGAGTCATGTGATGATCAGAATCTGGAATTGTCCATGTTAATAATTATGAATGTATGTTATAAAAAACATAAGTATTCATATATTTTCACTATTTATATACAGACTTTATATTGCACAGAAATACTTGTTGGCATAATGGTAATATCAACCTAGATCAAGATTAATGTATTTTAAAATAGGATAAAAAATGCTATATGTTCAATTTTCTGCATTTATTCATAAAATTAAAATTTACTGAGTACCCTTCTGTGTGCCATGGGCTGTGCTAGAATTTATTTTAGTCATAAAAATAAATAAAATTTAAGAGATTTAAAATTCTAATTAAACATCAGTTCTTCGAAACATACCACTTTTAAAGGGAAGCACACACAGTTTTGGAATATGTCCCATTTTAACAGTAGTAAAACTGTATATTTTGACTAATACTTTATACTCCTGTATACAGCTAGTTCATTGTGTTAGGTATTATAGAGTTTGGCAGTATGATTCTTCCCGCCACATAAAGCAGAGAAAGATATACACAAATATAAGTTCGCACATACATATTAATACAGTGTTCTTATCTAATTGCTGTGTAAAAACACGGAAACTTTCTTAAGTCATTTTTAGAAATATGACTTCTGGATACATCTGATTAACAAGATAGCATCATCTGGAACATAATACATTCTCAAATGTGTAGTATATGTTGGAAGGATAAAGGAATGACAGGGTGGACAGATATATGGATAAACGGGCAAAAGGAGGTGCTAAGAGAATGACTAAGAAGAAATACAAAAAAGATGTCTTTGAAATCTCACCGAAGTGGTAAGAGAGCCCACAATACTCAGTAATTTTGGAAATGACTCACTAAAATCAGAGCTAAGAAGAATGAAAGTAAGCATAAAATTATAAAAATTCACATATTAAAAATATTAAATTTAGAGATTTAATAATAATAAATAAAAAACTACACAGGAACATTATAGCTTTGTGGTGAGTAAGACCAACACAGGGACACAGTGAGGCCCATGCTACCGATGAGCTGGATTGGGGGTGGGGGGTGGGGGAGCAGAATAACAGGGCAGTCACCAGGAGCAAGAGTCTGTATTCAGATGACCTCAATGCGTATCCCTATTTTGGCACTTCCTAGGCAAATTGCCCTGGCCGCTTGAACTGACTGACTGCTCAACTGCAGCGGTCCTCAACCGTCCACACCGTAACAGAGATAATAGTTTCCACTTCTCGATACTGCCGTAAGAGTCTTAAAAACAACAATGCACCTTAAGTCCCTTAGCCAAGTCTTGACACCTATTCACCAGTTACTGAACCCTGTGGCTACAGCTGATGCTAACTGCTACTGCCCCTAGTACCACTACCACTGCTTCAGCAAATGCAGTGACTGACAATTTACAGGCTGAGAATAAGCATTATTGCTCCTGTGTTTGATTTCAAATATAATTATGTTTTTCACTTAAATATTTATTCAGAGCCTATGTACAAGATGCTCTGCTATAACTGAATAAAATGCAGTAACGATGAACTACTAGAAAAATGAGCAGACACTTGGATATTGTGACAGTGCTGTACTCTCAATTTCTGTATATATCTTATTGGGAGCCAGAAATAAACAGGTCATGGAATAATACTTTAAGATACAGTGATCTAGAGAAATCATGATGGTTTAGACTTGAGTTGTGGTACTGGATATAAAGAGAAAATAGATAAATTTGGAATACAGAAAAAGTAAATTTGACAGAACTCACCGACATCAGATGAGAGCAATAAGCAAATGTGAAGAATGAAAAATAACTCCCAAGGTTTTGGCTTAAGAAACAGAGTTGATGGTGGTGCCTTTTATCAATAACAAAGAAGAAAGATGTGAAGTAAGACATCATAGGGAAAATATCAGAGAAAAAAGGGCTGACATAGAAACAGACACACAGATCAATGAAACAGAAGAGAAGGTCCAGAAATAAACCCATATCTACATGGTCATTTAATCTATGACAAAGGAGGCAAGAATATACAATGGTGTAAAGAGAGTCTATTCAATTAATTATGTTGGGGAAAATAGACAGATAGAAGCACAAAAATGAAACTAGACCACCTTCTTACATCACATTCAAGAATAAATTCAAAATAGATTAGAGACTTCAATGTTAGACCCAAAACACAGGCAGTAAACTCTCTGATAGTGCTCTTAGCAATATTTTTTCGGATTTATCTTCTCGGTCAAGGGAAACAAAAGAAAAAATAAACGAGTGGGACATTATTAAACTAAAAAGTTTTTGCACAGTAATGGAAACTTAAAACAGAAAGACAACCTACTGAATGGGAGAAGATATTTACCAATGATAATCCCTGGTAAGGAGTTAATATCCAAAATTTACTTAAAAATTCATACAACTCAACGCCCAAAAAACAATCCAATTAAAAATTGAGCAGAGGACCTAAACAGGCATCTCTCCAAAGAGGACATAAAAATGGCCATTAGACATGAAAAGATGCTCAATGTCATTAATCATCAGAGAAATGCAAATTAAAGCTACAATGAGATATCACTTCACACCTGCCAGAATGGCTATCATCAATAAATCAACACACAACAAGTGCTGGCGAAGATGTGGAGAAAAGGGAACCCTCTTGCACTATTGGTGGGATTGCAATTTAGTGCAGCCACTATGGAAAGCAGATTGGAGGTTCCTCAAAAAATTATAAATAGAACTACCTGACCCAGCCAATTCCACTTTTGGGTATTTATCTGAAGAAAAGCAAAACACTAATTCAAAAAGATATGCACTCCTATGTTTACTGCAGCACTATTTACAATAGCCAAGATATGGAAGCAAACTAAGTACCCATCAATAGACAACTGTTAAAAGAAGATGTGGTACATATATACAACGAAATATTATTCAGTCTTAAAAAATGAAATCTTATGATTTGCAACGACATGAATGGATTAGAAGGTATTATACTACATGAAATAATAGAGAAAGACAAATACTATATGATCTCACTTATATGTGGAATCTAAAGTACAAAACAAACAAACAAAATTGAAAACAGACTCATACATATATAGAGCAGCCCAGTGATTGCCAGATGGGAGGAAGGTTGGGAGTCTGGATGAAAAGGATGAAGTATGATTAAGAAGTACAAATTAGTAGTTACAAAACAATCACGGGGATGCGAAGTACAGCATAGGGAATAGAGTCAATAAAATGGTAATAATTACCTACAGTGCCGGGTGGGTACTAAACTAATGGGGGAATCACTTCATAAATTATATAAACATCTAACCACTATGCTGTACACCTGACATATAATATTTCATATATAATAATGAATGTCAACTCTAATTGAAAAATAAAAATCAAATAAAGAGATGTCTGAATTGGAGATACAATTCTGAAAATCATCAGTACACAGATTTAAAATTATAGGATGAGGTACTCCAACCTGCACCTAGGTTATAAAATGGATGACTGACTAGCATGAGAAATCTAAAGTACACAGAGCTGCTAAATCTCAATCTCACATGAGCAATAAGCAGATAAACTATAGCTATCGGCCAGCTAAGCATTTCAGAATATCTATGAAGTAGAAGTAAAGAATTAAAGCTGGAAAGTGAAGTATGCCTTCTGTGTGCATCAGAAAGAGGTGGGAAGAGCAGTGATATGCACCTGTAAAAGGAAACGACAATCAGGCCCAGGATGAAGGCTTATCAAAGGTTCATGCTTTTGAATCCACTGGGAATCGTGCCTCTTGTTAGTTATATCCCCTAAAGGAGTGGTTAGAAATTGGGGATAACTGTATCCACTTTAAGATATTAAATTTACCCAGGGACTGGATAGCACGATTAGTGCTAAATAAATATCTGATGAAAGGATAAAGAAAAAAAAATTATCGAAAGTGGAAGTCCATCCTTGAGTTCCTTCACTGAAGGAAAAAGCATAGGTGGCTCAGTGCCCCATTTCCAAAGGGTTTGAACTCCACCTAACAAATAACTCTATAATTCTATAATCTCTCATCTGTAACCATTACATTGCCAGATGTTTTGTACACTCATATTTCTTTCATTTTGAAAAAGATAATACAGATGAAAATGTCACATACTACACAATACTCCTTCAAAATTGAGCAGCACCCCAAAACAAATATATTTAACATTTCTGCTGTGAAACAAAAATTCACTGATCAAGACAAATAAAGATGACAAAGTGCTAACATCCAATCAAACCAAGGGTCTTACTGAGACAAATGAGTGCTAAAAACATATAAAATAATCTTTGCTTGTACAATGATGGGTAGGAATTATGGACCTGTGGGAGTAGTGAGTAGAAGAAGGAAGAGCTAACGTCACATAATGGGCATCAGAAAATTTGGTTTTGAGACATTAGTTCAGATTAATCCCCGTTTAATCTCCAGTGCACCTTGGTAGAACTGAAGAAGCATGATAGACTATTAAGAACTGAAAAGACCCAGAGCTCCTTACTTTACATATGACCTTCCCCAAGACCACACATCTGGCAGAATCCAGCTCCCTGAGCTTCATCTGAACACAGGGCACATGAACAACTTGGTTTACTCAGGTGTCAGTGCCTCCCCCACCCCTTCTTTGTTTGCCAAATGAATTTGAGAAAATGCGAGAGAGACAATTTTACATCACACAACACATATAACTGGTTAGAATCCTCAGGTGGTGCTTTCCATCCTTTTATACTAAACATCTCACGGGATCTTCTTTAGACTGACAAACTAGAGCCTCCCATCTCTCCATTCTAAAGAAAAACAAGCAATTCTGCATCTATCACTCATTTAACTGCCGCCACAACACTCCTCCATTCTGTAGGCTGTGTTCTTTGGGCCCAACTCAGCCCACTCATCCCTACTTCCTTCACGATTTCCTTCCTCCCTGAAAAGAGCCCCTTTAGCTTTTCCTAGTTGCTGACACTGAGCACATGGACGACATTCAAATACTATTTACTGAACTTAATTGCTCTTCCTTATACTTTCATAAGGGCTTTGGAATAGTGCTGTCTACTTAAAAATAGTCCTACATTCTTGTCATCTGAAACCAATAATATCCAGTGTGCTCCAAATTCAAGATGGTTAATGAAGCACTCTTTCTCCGTTCTTCCTCAAAAACAGGAATGACAAGGACGTCAAACAAACCCGCTAACATTTTTAAAAAGGTAAACACTGTCATTTCGAGATCCAGGACACAGAACCATTCTAATATAAACCCCATATAATATTAATACCATACTTTTAAAGTGCTTCCAGGAATATTTAATATTTATAATCTACATATTTTTAGAATTAGCCTGTGTACAACATTATAAATAAAAAGATATCCAAATCTACACTACTGATAGTACTAAATTTAAGAGGAAGATCACCCAGTAAAATTCTTGCCTGTGCTTTTCCGGCCCTTTTCATTTTCTTCAGTCACTTTCAACAGCAATGATGACGTAAAAAAAGACAGGTGTTATAGCCTAGCACTGAAATTATGCTAAATATAAAATTAAAACAAACAGCAAAATCAAACCCAAGACACCTAAAATAAATTTAGTGTTGGTATGTATGTGCATTTATAAAGATCAGTCTTTTTAAGTACCAAGAGGGAAGAAAAATATTTTTAAAATAACTTCAATACTACCTTTGCTTTAACACATTTTTAAAAAATGATTACAGACCCTATATGCTAAATAACATGACATTTGAAACTTTAAGTATCAAAGCTGCACATCAGTCTATTAAAACTATGGTTCTATATTGCTACAAGGGGGCGATCACATTCACATGTACCTTCATGGAACTCAAACAAGGAATTGGTGAGAGGATGGTAATTATCAACAGCTTTTTAAAGCATTTTTCTAGAATCTTAAAATAGAAACATTTCTTAAACTCTTCAACTATACCTATTTTCAAGTAAATGGTCACATATTACTTTAGAAGTATTTTAAGTAAAATTTCAATTCTTTCAAAGTATTACAAATATAAAAAAGAAAATCCACTATTGAATCACTTAGGAAAAAAACAAACAAACAAACAAAAACCAAAGTTTTATATTTTTACCTGGTCTGGGTACTGGCTGTGCTGCGGGAGTCTGAGTCTTGCGAGCTGACGCACCCTCCTTTAAAAGAATAAAAAATGATATGTGATATCAAAGTTCCTTTTATGTAACAATTAAACACCATTACATTACTACAAAGAAATTCTACATCTATTTTTCTTTCAGTCACTCCACTGAGTATGCTATGATCCTAAGAGCTTTTAAAAAAAAAACTTTATCTTCTATGCTATTGGTCATGAGGTAAAAATAGTAATCAAATAAAAATAAATTTAAATTGTTACCATACATACAGTAGTCATTGTAAGTGTGTAATATTATTCAAATAGTTAATGATTTGCTTAATTGTTAACAATTTTAACAACTCAGAAATTTCACTTAAATCGAGTTTTTAAATCAAGTCAGTTTTTTCCCCCTTAAATGGTCTCAAAATGAATAAATAATACATGACCTCACTTTAGAAAAATGTAAACAATGTTACTTTGGAGGGCATTAAAAAAAACACAAGCAGTTCACATTAAATGCCTTTAAAATATTCAGGAACAATAATCCTAGTTATAAAGATGAGATTTGTTACATGTAAGAGTGGTTAAAAATATTTTAAAAACCGAAGTAACAAATATCAACTAATTACTAAGCATGTAATATCTACAGGAAATATGCTACTTGTTGAAGTATATCAAGTAAATACTTAGGAGATGACTCTGAAATGCTTAAGACACTTAAAAAGTTGTCTACTTTTAGTGTAATAGTTTCAATCATATTCACGCTGTTTTTTATTAAAATATTTTTCTTTATAGAAATAAATTTTAAAAGAAATTATAGGTGTGCTCCATAGTGTAGTGGTTAGCACGTCTGCTTTACACGCAGAAGGTCCGGGGTTCGCGCCCCAGGTGGAGCCATGGACCATACCCCAGGTGCGCCTGGCCCCGAGTGTGCCAGGCCCTCCCGAGTGTGTCAGGGGCGCCAGGCCCCAGGTGCGCACAGTAAGTGCATGAGAGGAGACACCCCACCTTCAGAGATCCAGTTCTTAAGGGGAGACGGCAACATCCGTACGTTAGAAGTGGAAGTGGGGGGTGGAGAGAATTAAAGAGCGAGGGGAAAAAAAAGAAATTAAAACAATGTGTATTTCAATATGTGAGTCTCAGACCTGATTATACCAGAAGACTTAATTAAGTAATCTGATACTAGTACCTGTAAATAAAATCACAGTGAATTTAACCATTACTAATGCCCACAAACTGAGATACTGTGTTGGTGATTCAATAATTATTATGACCAACACCACTACAAGTAACATGATTTTTCAGAATGGTGAACTACTGGCAAAGTTCAGAATAAAGTTAAGTACAATCTTCCTTCCAATATACACTGGAATTAAATTCTTAGGAAAAATACTGTGCATGTTTAAAACTTGACAAAATATACTTTGTATTCCAATTGTGTTTTAGGTTCTTTAATTATAAAGAAGGCTTTTGCCCACATCCAGATAGCCAATGGGACAGTCAGAAGTTCTACAGAACATAGAAGTAGCCTATGCTGTTTTCAAAGAATGTCCCACACACTAGACTACCTCACCTGGCCCCACTCACTAGATGACTTTTGATAACTCTGTCAACCAAAATCTCCCTCCCGAACTTCTAGAACACCTCCTAGAAAGCAGTATTATTCCCCAGTATCACCCCTCTAACCAAGAGTATCCCCTGCATGTACCAAATAACAATAGACAGATTCTAGCTGATGTGAGTTCAACTGAAATAGCTCCACTACTGAGAAGCCAAAGAACGTACAAGGACACTATAAAGAAGTGTCTGCCGCATTACTGCTCATTTTAAATGCTTATATTTTCCCTTAGGATCATTAATGGCTTATATGAATTAAAACAGATAAAGGTGTCTACCATTAGTTCTGAAAGAGACACTTAAAATTAGCTCTGCTTTCAAGTCAATAGATTCTTAAACAATACCTGTTGCACGAGTTGGTGAAAACTGAAGGACAAAAACAAGGCAGGCAAACACTGACACTTGTGGTCGTTCTGAGATTGCTAATTTGCAATCAGGCTAATTCCCACTTTGTAAATTCAAAGAACAGTAAAACTGGTTCATAAATCATTTATTGACTTCAAAGGAAAATTCTAAACTCTTAATAAACAATCATTTTTTCTTCAAAAAGGGAAAATGATTTACTAAAATTAAATGGCCAAAAATATGCCATTCATCCAAATCGCTTATGTAATGAAAAAAATTCATCTAATATTAAGTCAAAACAGTGAAGATATAAACTCCACACAAACATTACTACACAGAATTGTTGACTGGTCTCAGTTAGACTAAAATTGGTCTCTAAATAACTGTGTCAAATGACGTTTTCAGAGTACTATGGTGGAAAGTACAGCTAATCCAAAACATTAAGATTTTTCTCCAGCACTGGAAAAACAGCTAGTTCTTCAGGTGAGCACTGGCTGAAATACACGCCTCGCACTCAGGGGCCAAGTACTCACAGTGAAGCACGGAGAGGAAGGAGACCAGTGCAGACGCCATCTCCCTTCTCCCGTCACTCAAGGACAGCTGCTCATCCTCCACAAACAGAAATCGTCCATCACAGCTGAAGCGTTCCCCCAACACCCCTTCCTCCCTCATTCTTTTTACCAAGGACACTGAGTTGAATTTCTCTAGATTAGATAAACAGATACTACAAGTCCACAAAAAGACTTATCTTTACTACTAATGAGTAAATCTATTCCTGATTCATCATGTAATAATCGCTGCAAAACTATTAACTAAAAAAATAATAATTACTTCTGTACCTAGCAGAAACTAAGAGTTGGGAGGTGTACAAATAAATAAAGAAATATTATCTACAATCGAAGCTAGAAAGCCCCGAGGGAGCACTCAGGCACCACCCTGCTGTGCAGACCTCACAGGGGAAGCCTGCCTTTCATGCCATACCAGACACAGCTTACTTCTTTGTCACTGTCACAGCTGCAGGAAGGACGATTTCCCCCTGCCCAACAACACCCTAGTCAATGGGAAACTGCCACAACTCAGCCAATGAGAATCCATCACCACCTTAAACTCTTGCTTTCCTCCAATGGCCTTTTGGTCAAAGCATCCCCTCCCAACTTTTCTCTATAAAGTAATGTTCCGCTCCTTTGTTCTCTCTCCTGAGTTCCTCTCAGACTTGCCTATGGTTTGTCATAGCTTGCATGTCCCAAACTGCCATTCCTCTGCCATTCCTGAACAAATTCATTTTTGCTGGTAAAACAAATGGCTATTTTATTTTTAAGGTTGACAGAGGTATTGCAAATCGTCTTTAAATTCTGACTCTTTGCGGCCTGGTCTATTCCAGATAGGTTCGGGGAAACCTGAAAACCCACCCATAATGCACTTAGTAAAAACTGCCTATTTCCCATCAGGGATGTGTTACAGATTAAAAAGTAGACCTATGCAAGTCAAAATCACAAGACAGTTATAACTATAAAACTTAACAAAATATCTGCCAGTTTGCTAAGTCTGACAAAGAAACTTGTCACATTTACTGAGGTCTAACCAAAGAATTCAGATATTAAAAGAAACTAAAGAAAGAACTTCTACAAGCCTGCCTGTCATAAGATTTTTACAGTTTCTCTTGGCTGGAAACATGCAGGTTACTAGAAAAAGCACTGAAGGAACTTTTATCTCATGCCTGCTCTGTTTTTCTGGCCCTGTCCCTGGGGTGTCCCCACTGAGGGCAGGGAACCACCAGCCTCTCTGGGGGCCCAGCAGCCCTCTGTATTGGCAGCCTGCGGCCAGCAGGGGAGCTCAGCGTTCCTCCTCCTCCTCATCCTCTACCTCCTCGTCACCGTCACCGACATCGATCTCCTCCCCCAGTGCCAATTCTAGTGCCTCAAGGGCTCTACCTTCTCATTCAACCTGAGGTGGCACTGAGGTGGCGCTGGGTGCTAAACTCTTCCACTCTGTAGTTGCAAGAGCAACTTTGTGTGTGTGTGTGGGGGGGGGGACAAAACTAGCAAAAGTTAAGTATTTTGTCTTTCCTAGAGAAAAGGCAGGGAATGTGGCTACACCATCTCTGGATCCCAAACATCGAATAAGCTGTGTCTAACTACAAACGTCGGCACATGGTAGTTGATCAACGCGTGTTTCCTGAACAGGTAAATAAAGTAAAAGTGTGCACATCCATTTATACTTCTATGAGTGATTTCTGGGTATGCTGCGCTAGTACTAGAAAAAAATTCCCGCGATCTGTCCAGCAGCACCATGTAGCGTAATGTTCAAGAGCCGTGCACAAGGACCTGGACGAACTGTCTTGACAACTCCTAGTTGGAGTCTTTCTCATCACCGATTAGTTAATATTTAGAAGAATAATTAATTTACAGCTCTAAGCACTGGTTCTTCATCTTTAAATGTGTATTAAAACCATTTATCTACCATCTCAGGTAGGCTTATCATCCACTCTGACTTTGAGTTAATAAAAAATGGTCATACTGCTGCCAGCTACAAAGTCAAATCCTATGGAAGGCATTGCTGATAAATACTGATCTATTGAAATCAACGTCTACTTTTGTAAAATCGGTTATTTTAAGTAGGCACTAAGCACTACTCTGCTACCTAAATTAAACAAACAAAAAGAACAGTGAGCACATGGTACGGTGGACAGAAGGACTAAATGCCAAGTCTCTTTCATACTTGACACAGAAAGTCAAAGCTCTAGGCCTGAAGTCTCCATTTAAAAATTCTTAATGTTCCTTCTAAGATTTCTAGGAAAGTCACATGCGCTCCTAAAAGGCAGTCAAAGGATTCCTAAAACTACAAACCACATGCATCAGCCATACTAAAAATATACAATGAGGACAAAAAATTTTAAATATTAGAAGTAATGTAAATCTATATTTGAACTTACAGACTTTGCTGGGGAAGATAGGTGGGAGGAAGCGTATCTATGACAACAGATATATAGCCTAAGTTCCAGAACCTAATTTCTAGGAGTTAATGTCCCTAAAGTGTCATGAAAAACTGATACTTCAAGCTTAAAAAAAGAAAAAAAGTGTCTCAGTACTCCGCAGGAAAAAAAGGAAGCAAAATGCCTAGGGGACTAACCCTACAAAGAAATATCCAAGTATCTAGTGCTAACTAAAAAAATCTGCTTGATAGAAAGTTACTAACCCATCCTAAAATATTAGGACAAGTAAATATGATTAGTAAAACCTGATGACCCACCAAGAAGATCCTGTACAAGTGTGCTGTATCTACTGTATCACTTTGTTGAATTCTATCATACATGTAATTTTAAAGAAAAGGAAAAATAAAAAATAAATTCTGACATTTAAGTGATTAAAAATAAAGTTTTGCTGCCTTCTGGAATACTCGAAACCATGTAAGAGGAAAAAAAAAAGAAGTGGGCTGTATCACATCACGTGCCAGTAAAGCAATCTATGGCAGCTGATTTAAATAAACCACAGAAAAGGGTGTGAGGGGTCTGAGTTTTTACTAGATATTGGTAAAATTAGTGCAATTTGAGGGGAAAAAAGAAAACTTCAAGGGAACAAGTGCACTGAAGGGGTTAAATTATACCAAGTTACATACAAAAGCTTATATTGCTTATGCCCAATGAAATCACATAAGAAACATGAAAAGCAATATCTAATACTGAACACATTCAGAAAGCCTGTGCTGAAGTATAAAGTAAAAAAGGAAAAAAAGATGGACAAAATAAAATTATAACCATTTCGTAATCATCTCATTTTCATACAATTCACCCATCACTTCCCTTGTACTGAATATATAATCACATAGAAGCAATATCCCCAAGCTTCTCCCTACCTTAGGTTTTTAGTCCAAATTAATGCAAACAATCACGTGGGATTCAGCCAAGCAGTGACGTTCAAGTCTGCTCTGTCAGAGAGAGCATCTGTCAAGCCCACATTTAAACTGCTGCCTGCCTGTGCAGCAGCTGAGGAACCGTTTACATGGATTTCATGTTATAGACTAAAACCCCAGTAAAACTGCTCAGAATTCTTCCTGCAGCTGCCAGGCAACAACGAAAGAGAATTAAACCCTGCTCTTTTCCAATACAATTGAAGCATTCCATTCTAGCTCTGGCTGCTTTACACTGCAGCTCCGTGTTATTACTAGAAATATGGATACTGAGAAGAGAACACAGCACTGCATTGTCCGGCCAGGAAAACGGCAGATGTAAAAAGCTTCAATGCATCAACTGTCGGGAAGAGTCAACAGTGCTCCAAACAGAACGGACAACTACAGCTCTTTTGTTTAAAGAAAGAGAAAATGAAAGAAAGGGAAAGCCTCAGAAGACTAGGACCCATATGAAGAAGGAGGGTGCCTGGAAGACAAGCAGACAGATGGACACTTTGGATACTGTGAAAAGCAATCGCAGGAGGCAGACTATTGGGGGATGTGCGCATGTTCGATAGCATCTTTTTGCTGAAGTGATGGCGAGCCAAAAGTACGTTCAGTGGGCATAATCCTCTCCACACAAATGGCCTGACCAAGGAAGGTATGTCGATATCTTATGTGTGATAGCCACTGAAATGTCTGCTGCCTTTTTTAGCCCTGGAGGCACTAGTCTCTGATAAACAAGTTCATACAGTTCACTGCCCTTGAAACTATGAAAGGGTTTCTAAATATATTTTAAAATGTGTCATTATTTAGAATAAGCTGTCACTGCTTTATTCAGGTAAATATTTAGCTTGGAGTAATTACGGATTACAGACGTATATGAGAGAAAAGGCAAATAATAACAAGATGTGCCTAAAAAATTCTCTGAGAAATTAAACTTAAAAAAAAAAAAAAAAAAATCTGTAGCCCTCTAAAGCAAACAGCGATCCTCTGCCAAATTAGGTCAAATTGAACCCTTATCTCATAAATTACAGTGCTCCCTTAAAATATGGCTATCAAGAGACAATGCAATGAAATTACAATAAATAGTATCAAAGATGATCTTATTATCAAGAGCTTTTTTAGTCCTTTTAAAACAAAACCTTAATATATAGCAGCTTTTAGTAACAAAATTTTCCTTCCAATATCCATCTCTCCAAATAGAGATAATGATCACAATCTAAGATAGCAACAAATTTTAAGAATTACCAACGATAAGATACCAAAAAGAAAGCATTTGCATAGGATCACATAGGCAGGGAGTTCATGCAGAGCACACCATCACAGTGGATTTGCATGTGATTACAGAGTCCATGAATACAACTTTAAACAAAGAAATACTGATAGTTGCTAAAAATTCCCCCATTTGAAATAGTGAGCTTTGATTTTAAGCAACAGACTGATTCTAAATGATCAAATAGAAGGTTGTTGGTGATAATTTTTAAAGTGAAATTCAAAAACATAATACGAAAATATTTTGTTATAAAAATATCCATAAATAGCAATATAAGGCCAAAATAATATTAAATGTAGCTACTGTGTTTCCAGGATACATTAATACGTAGTAAAGAACTACTCTCAAGGTATGTGTGCAGGGCAGAAATAAATCCAATAAACTATTTTAGCAACAATCATAGCAGCTCATAGTTCAGGAACTCAAAGATAACTCAAATTTTTTACAAATCTATCAAATACCTAATTTTTGCTTAATTTCACAGCAAAACTCAATAATCTATTAGTTAATAATCATAAAAAGCAAACATTTTTAAGACATGTAAGCATTCCATTCTAAAATTAAGATTAAACAAGTTCTAATAGGCCCTATTAATATTACACCTCAACAGTAACTTTCATTCAAACCATGAATTTTTTATTTCATTTACGAATGAAATCTGATGGTATTAAATAAAAACATGGTTGTAAAAATCTGAAGTCTCTCTTGGTGCCTTTATCTCTCAAGGTTAAAGTCACCAATTAAACATTTTTATAAGCTAGATATCTCAAAACAAAAGTGTAGAATTTTCCTATTCAAGCACCACTTAAATTTAGAACTATTCCAACAGACTGAAGATATCAACACTCTTAAAGCCAAATGATAAAGTGAGTGTCTGTGTGTGTGTTCGTGTGTGAGAAGTAACCGAACATTTTATAGTAATATTCTCTCCATGAACTTCAATCCATAAGACATAAATACACATTAATAACTTGAAAAATTATCATAAAAATCCATGAGACAAAGCAAAGCTATTTCTCTGCTGAAAATCTAAAAGTGCAAAACTATTTAGAATGCCAAAATATTTTAACTTTGTCTTGTTCTCATCTTTTGAAAATTAAAATACAACAGGCAGTAACTGGAAAACGATTTTATCATGTAATAAAACTTGTCATTTTACTTTCTTTTTAAAAGAAAAATTATAATACCTGAGAAACTTTTAATAAGACTTTAAGCTAGACACATGCTTTTTTATCAATGGCAGATTTTCAAATGGTTACATATGATTTCAAGCCTGAGCAGCTTAATATTTACAAACATACAAATATCATGAATTTAAGTTAAGATGCATCTCCATCACCCACTGCTACAAAATTATATAGAACCATAAACTATATATTTATGCTAGATTGCAATATGTAATAATTTGCTGTTTTCTGTAACACTGAAATACTTTAGAGCTATCACTTCAGGTATATTATTTTCATAAAAATACAATTTAGTACTATGATATTTACCTTCATTCACCTCTTCAATTTTGTATTCAAACATTCATTCAAACATTTGACCTTGTATTTATTGCTTCTTAAACAATCAAATTACACTTTTAAAAGATCTAAAATGATTGAGACTTTCAAACAGACCCCAAGCATTATAACAACAGAAAGCTGATACAGTTAACTTAGCTTTGGAATGTTTAAAATAGATTACCAAATAAATTTTAAAAGCCATTTTTTTAAAAAATTTATACGCATAACCCTTGTATCTACTGGCTACTTTATGGGCTGCAGGAAGAATCATTACTATTTTTCAAACATTTTATTTGGAAATAAAGCTTAGAAAAGTGTTTCTCAGTCTAAATAGACTGGCCAACAATTTACAAGTGCAAGAAGGGAAGAAGTCAGTTTCTAAATCAGAACACTCAGCTCTATTATTTTCAGCTTAGCTCACTGAAGAATTCTATTTTACTGGTATAGTAACTTTGATATTCCTTACACTAATGTGAAATTAAAATTCATGTATACAAACTTTAACAAGTAGCAAACTTGATCTTATGTTTTTAAAACTCCAAAATTTAAAATCACTATTCATAGCTCCAAAATGATTAATTTTCTACATTTGAGAAATATCGTAACTTCTAAAAGTACTACATAATTTCAGATACTAGAAATTACCAAAAGCCTGTACTATTACTCTTTAGAAATTTGTTCACATTCCCACCTACTTGCTCCTCCTAGTGGCTGTGATCAGAAGTACTTTCATTCACACATTTATCTTTCAATCAATGTTTTGAAAGTTTTTCACATTATGTGAATTTTACTGTATAATTATTCAGTTATATGAGGAGTTCCATTTTGTGCCAGGGTTAAGCAAATTTGGTATTAACCATGGATCTCTCAATATCACAGGCTAAATAAACACATATATGCATGTATGTTATAATTTCAAATAACTGTTCCTACACTGCATTTAACTGACTAGTTTTCCTGTGCTTAAAGAAAAAAAATTCACAAAAGTTTAAAAAATTAAAATTACATATTAATCCCCTTCCCAGAGTTTTTTTTTTTTCCTTCTCACTAGAATTCAAGCTACAGCTCCTTTATCCAACTCCACCCCCACGCCTTGATCCAGAAAAACTAAGAACTGAAAAACCTTGTCCAAATATAACACGGCCAGTTCTTGGTATGTGGTATCATGAACCTCCCATACTGATATCTCACTGTTTTGTTTTGTTTTGTTTTGTTTTAATCTAGGGCTCTAAATGTCATGTTAGCAAAAATCCTAAAAATGTAACAAATTCCCTACATGCAAATTTTGAACACAGCATAACTTAAGAACCTTTAAAAATGCATTTTGTGAAATTTAAAATGTTAAACAGTTGGATGACAGTAGTGCCTATATTTTGTACGAAATCTGAAGACTGTTCAAAGTAGTTCTTTGTTTAATTCTAACATGGAGACTCAACAGGGAAATGTGATAGTATTCTGCGCCAAGGCCACAGATAATGAAAGATAATTAGCTGCTATATTTTTTTAAAAATCAATCTTAAGTCTAAGTGAGGATAATGATCTCTTGAATATCTCATATTTGAAGAGGAAGGTTAAAATTAG
>NW_006439191.1:2310825-2324430 GCF_000325575.1 Pteropus alecto
CTGAAGTTACTGGACCCTAAAAATTAATTTTGACAGGTGCATCTTCTCATTCACTTTCTCAGCACAGTAGGGGCCAATGGAAACATGCCAAGCAGTGTACTGTGACTAACAGAACTCTGCCATAATCAACCTTGCTCCGTCTGTCCCACAACTAATACATGACCATTTTACAAAAAAGGCCGCTGACTGGGCACCATACCACTGATGGTATGTCAAATCAGTTTTAATTAATGCCAATAAATTTTCCACCTGTTCTCAGGCCTTCTTACATGGCCTCTCTCAGGAATCTGGTAACATTCTTCTCTTCTACATGCATACAACTTTTAAATCGCTAACTTAGGTCCAACGTACAAATGACCAGAGTTACTGACACAGTAAAGTAGGTGTAACAGAATAAATCCATCACCTCTCTTTAAAGTGCTCACTGAGCTACAAAGGTATATTTTTAAAGAAATTAATCCTGCTCTCGGTAATGTTATGTTATGTTGACAAGGGGAAATAATTTATAACCTTCGTTCCTGGGTTATATTTTCACAGATTCGAAATTCTATTTGCCCTAATTTTATTAGCATCTGAAGTCTCTTTCAGGCAGTTCTGTAATAATTAGCATTTTGTAAACTTTTATGCTTTACCTCTATAGAATGACTGCAAGGGAGATAACGTGACCGAATGAGAAAATGATTACCAAAGACTAGTATCAACTCAACATAAGGAAACAACACTTTTAGCCACCAGTGTACCATATCCCATTCCTGGGAACACACAACATGCTTCAGTGGAGGAGAAGACACTGCTGCTTTGCAAAGATGAGCTGGAGTGCCAAGAGGTCCCTGCTCCGCACGCACCTCCTTGGTGTGCTTTCTCTAGTGTTTCTTTTTGCCGTGTTTTTGTTTTTCAATCACCATGACTGGCTACCAGGAAGGGCTGGATTCAAAGAAAACCCTGTGACCTACACTTTCCGAGGATTTCGTTCTACAAAAAGTGAGACAAACCACAGCTCACTTCGAAACATTTGGAAAGAAACAGTTCCTCAAACTCTGAGGCCTCAAACAGCAACCAATTCCAATAACACAGACCTGTCGCCACAAGGAGTCACAGGGCTAGAGAATACACTCAGTGCCAATGGAACTATGTACAGTGAAAAAGGTAATGGGCATCCAAACTCTTACCGCTTCAAGTACATTATCAATGAACCTGGAAAATGTCAGGAGAAAAGCCCTTTTCTACTGCTGCTGATAGCTGCAGAACCGGGACAGGCGGAAGCCAGACGAGCGATCCGGCAGACCTGGGGGAACGAGAGCCTGGCACCCGGGGTCCCGATCACACGGATTTTTTTATTGGGCGTAAGTATCAAGTTAAATGACTACATTCAACGAGCAATACTGGAAGAAAGCAGACAATACCATGATATAATTCAACAGGAGTATTTAGATACATACTATAACTTGACCATTAAAACACTAATGGGCATGAACTGGGTTGCAACATACTGTCCACATATTCCATATGTTATGAAAACTGACAGTGACATGTTTGTCAACACTGAATATTTAATACATAAATTACTGAAGCCAGACCTGCCTCCCAGGCATAACTATTTTACTGGTTATCTAATGAGAGGATATGCACCCAATCGAAACAAAGACAGCAAATGGTACATGCCACCAGACCTCTACCCGAGCGAGCGCTACCCTGTCTTCTGTTCTGGGACTGGTTATGTTTTCTCTGGAGATCTGGCAGAAAAGATATTTAAAGTTTCTTTAAGTATCCGTCGTTTGCACTTGGAAGATGTATACGTAGGGATCTGTCTTGCCAAGTTGAGAATTGATCCTGTGCCCCCTCCCAATGAATTTGTGTTCAATCACTGGCGAGTTTCTTATTCAAGCTGTAAATACAGCCACCTAATTACCTCTCATCAGTTCCAGCCTAGTGAACTGATAAAATACTGGAACCATTTACAACAAAACAAGCACAACGCTTGTGCCAATGCAGCAAAGGAAAAAGCAGGCAGGTACCGCCACCGCAAACTGCACTAGAAAAGACAACTTTTTTCAAACATGCGATCTGTAAAATATTGCTAAAAGCATGTATAGTTAAAACTGATTACACCCATAGGACAAGTTTTAGTTAAAATTCATCACATAAAAGAATTCGAAAATATTTTTTTTAATTTCTGAAGAAGGTAATTCTAAAAACTACATTACATACAAAAAAGTATCCTGAAAGAATCTATTTAAAAAACATGTTTAAGAAGATTCTGTGTGTTGACATGCAGTAACAAGCATGCATACATCAATGGTTCAAGTGTTATGTTAGGGGCCAATAGATGTATTTGCATTTGTTTCCCACATAAATTTCAATTTAAGAAATGGAAAGTCAAAAGACCCTTCATTTTAGATTCAGGTTTTCATTTCAATATATAATTAAATGTAAATAAAACATTATTGTCAATTTTAAGCAAACTTTGTAATTGTGCAAAGGATAAATTTTCTGACCTGACTATGCTAAGGCTCTAAAAACTGTCCCCCCATGCAATAAGATTTAGCTGAGTTATTCCAGAACTGCATTTGTAAAGTTCAGACATTTCATCAATGCAGTTCTCATCTAAGTATTTACTTTTTAAAAACAACTGAGATACTTGTTTTCTTTTATTAATATTCACATATATCGGGGGAAATTATTTTGACATGACATGATAAAATGTGAAAAATCAGTATGTCTCAGGCTCAAGTTTTTATAGAAACAAAAAATTAAATGTTTCAAAATAGACAAACCTGTTTCCTCATTGGTGTTAAGGGCCAAGCTAGTATTTCAATGAGTTACTCCATTAGATCAGTTACTGCACTCTTCAAGCATATCTGTGAAAATATATCCTGTTCCTCTAACTGAAGCAAAAGTGATCACTTACAGGCACAAAGAGAAGGTGCTGTTGAAAGAAGATAAAGAATAAAGAGTGCAGCCTCACTTCCATTCAATTCATTTTTAAGATGCATGTCTGCCAAACTGCAACATATGGGAAGTTTATTTCCTGACAGCAGGTGTACACATGCCAATACTTAATCATTTTATGGCACCTACTTCTTTCTCTGAGTGCCAAGTTTACAAACCTGCAGTTTTTAATTTGGTAGATGACAAATATTCTGCATCACCAATTAAAAACCTTTGAGGGGGGACGATGAGGGAAAACTACAAATATTTGATGAACAGTTGATTCTAGGATGAACAATGTATACAATGCACTTTTATCGAGTTTTTAATAAAAAAGGTAAACGAAAAAGTTACTGAGTGTTATGGTAAAAATATTTTCATAGCAATTTTGTTTGGCACCATTACAAATTTTAAAATCAGGAAATACTAAACCAACTAACTTTAAAATGGTGTTTTTATTTCATACAAGTATGTAAGTTTATCAATGTTAATTTAGTAACGATGTTACTTATCCTAATTCTAGTAACGATCATTTTTATCCTTGATTCAATTCTGAAGAGATAGTGCAACAAAACAGAATTGTAACATTTGATAAAGTTCAGAATCACAGAAACTTTAAGTACTTATTATTTAATACGTTGAATCCTATTTATACTCAATTTATCTCCCATTTTCAATTGAGTAGTCTACGTGTTCTATTCTACATAAAGTAATTCTGAAAGCTGAGCTATATGACACCCCCAGCTCTTGGTAAGTCTGTTTTTCACTTAATTTTTCCATATGATTACAAAAAAGACTAAAACTAGAAACCAAAATTACTAAATAAAAGTCACACATAAGAGGACAATACTAAATTAGGTTAAGTGTGAGGAAAGAAAAAAAGAATCCTTCCCCCGCTGCAGAGTAATTCTCTCATTCATACCTCTGAAGACTTCTTTAGGTGTATGTGTATGCTTGTGTGCATGCACGAGCATGTGTAAAGAAACAGAACCCCAGCACTGTTTGTCGAGGATGGTTTATGATCATAATGCTAGATCTTTAAAAGATAGTATTGTCCTTCTGGAAAAATTCAATTTTAAAAAGTTGACTTAGGAAAAACAAGTCAACAGACAACTAAATTCCTTCTACTTCACCAACTTAAAATCATTTCTATATCCCTGATAATAATACTGTCTTGAAAACTGATGTTAATTCAATGATACTGAGTTCTCAAAGAACACTAGACCAAATAATAAAGTTTCTTAGTACTGCTGAAAATCCTTATTTTAAAATAAACATTCTACTTTTAATTTATATTTGACCTACCACTCAACAATATGTAAGCTGATTTCTTCAGCAAAATATAAATTTTGGTATTATATTTTAAAATATCATATTTAAACATTTCACCAAGTATTAATTGTGCCTTTCTCAGGCCCAGTACTATATAATTTTTACTATACATGAAAATATAATTTTCAATGACAGCACTGCATTTAGTCAAAGGAAAAATTACAGAATAATCTTTATGCTCTAGGTGTTAAATAGATAATTTAGAAAATAAAAGTACCCAAACTTTTAATACTTCCACTACTTTATTTTGATTAAAGTTATAGATTATGAAATTCTAATTCAAGTAAATAATTTAAATTTCTCACCTCTTAGTATACAGCATAATCATATATATTATAAACTGGAATATTATTAATATCTATTACCAAAAACACCTATAAAAGTCATAACAACGGCAACAGGAACTAGGTACTAATTGAGCACATGCTGTGTGCCTGACACTCTGTTAAGGCACTTTATATACATGATCTCACATAATCCTTATAAATAACACTAAGAGATGGCAAAGAAAAACTCATGCAAGAGGTAAAGTACCTCTACAACCAGCAAAACAGTGGGGTTCCATTTCAAAGACCATGCACCCTTAACCATTATACTAGCCTATATATTTCACATATGACACCTGTTATGGTCTAAAAACCTAAGCAAAAACGGCCTGTCCTCTATTCTCTGCTTATCCTTCATCTTTTGCCAGGGCCTCCAGGCCTCACAACCACTTTTGCATACTGGAGGGCACCTGATGTTAGGTGTAAGTAAAGAGAAGGGAAAGGAAAGGAAATCTGATCTCTCAGATACTTTGTCTTCTAGTTTTCAGTTGTTGACATCTGGTGGCCAGAACCTTAGAAAAGCATAAGCTTTACTGCCTATCTCTTACCCCTCTGGGCACTGAGACACATTTGTAAACAGCATGTGGCACTTAAATATTACAAAAGGTGCTTCTTTTGAAGCACAATTGATCATTTTTAATAGAACAGATAGCACTGCACTTATCCACTCTACTGGTGAGTCACTACTGCTTTGTGATGACATGGTTAAATCCTCTGATCGAGCTGATTCCAGAATTTTTTCCCCCAGGTTTTATTGCTTAACTACAAAATCTGACTATTAAAGTAACACAGATTTAATATCCCCGCTACACATTTCTAATATACCTCAGAGTATAAGTGTTAGCACTTAAACATTACTCAGAAGACAGGTCACACATATCAAATACTAAAAAGGGACCTTTTGAGTTTCAAGAAGAAACCCATCACTGCACACTCCCATTGACACATGCACACACCCTCCTCTAAACATAATGTAACTATAAACCTTACTACTTCCAAGACACAATTTGCCAGAGGAGGAGAAAGAACATTCCTGCATTTACGGAAACTGTCTCTCCCTCCTCCTGCCCTTTTACCACAGCAAATGTGAGCTAACGAACAGTTTTAAAGCAATTGTTTCAGTCTGTTATTAATCTAATTATTTCAACTTCAAACTGAATCCTACAGATTCTAAATTTGAATCTCACTTTAGACGATACCCTAAAACACTGAAAAAACAAAAGATAACAGCATCATAAAAAAAATTAAATGATTCAAATTCAATGATTTCTGAACTGAAATATAAGTATTGAAAAGGGAAAAAATATATATTTACTTATTCTATAACACCCAACAAATCAACTAACTCAAAAATTTAAAAAAAAAAAAAACCTCAAAAATCAGTCAAAAGCAAGATTAAAATACCAAGCGTCCTGATTTTTTAGTGTGCATGGATGGAAATCACAAAATGATTATAAAAATTTAATGCAGAAAAAAGGTATCAGTAGCTAAGAAAATACTGAAAATGATGATAAAGAACTTACTATAAAGCAACAATGTGTTTGGTTTGTACTGACACAAGAACTGGGTAGTTATACCAAGAAAAAAAAAATTAGACCAGAAAGAGACCCTAACATTTATAGTAACTTAGTAACATGAACAACAAAATTTAATATTCCATAATTTAATAGAAAAATTGGCCAATGTTTCAGATTTAATGTTTAGGATTACTACTTAATTCATACTATTACAAAAATAAACTCTAGGTAGAGCAAAGTAAGTACAATACTGTACTAACAATTATCGAACCTATTACATTCCAGGTACTGTTAAGAATGCTAATGAGGGGGCAGGGGAAAAATTTTACTGATTAGAGTAAAAAAGAAATCAAACAGAGAAAGAAATCAAGAGAAAAGAGATAAACAAAATACTAACCTTTACATAAAATTAACTACTGCCATAAAATTAAAAGATAAAAGGCAAAATATAAATTGAGAAAATATTTATAATAATTGACAGGCTAAATAACTTGATATATATAAAGAACTTTTACAAGTCAGTAAGGAAACACTGATATTCCAAAAGAAATTTGACCATAAGCCATAAATATATCACAAACGATGAAATCAGCCAATAAATAAAATATAGTTAGCCTCACTAGTAGTCATATAAATGCACTTAGAAACTAGGTCCCATCTTTATCAAACTGGAAGATATTAAAATAATAAACAGTCTATACAAGTAATGAATATGAGAAAGTCCCCCAATGGCAGTGTAAACTGGTAAAGTCTTTCTGAAAAACAACTTAAAAATATTTAACAAAAGCCTATGAACCATCAGCTCACAGCTAGAATATATTATAAGGTAATAATCGAGGAAGTAAAATAGAAAATTTAAAACAGAGATTAAATAAACTATGGTAGTTATATAGTAAACTATTATAGTCATTTAAAATTTGGATTCAGAGACTATTTAATAACAGATGAACACTTATATACTCTATTAAGCCACCCCCCCAAAAAAAAAATCAGGATACGAAACAATGTAGCATGGTTCATATTTCACAACCATACATATTTTAAAAAAATGAAAATGACTACGTAAAAAAAGAAATGGTGGTGATTTCTGGAAAATGGAATATCTATTTTCTTCTTATTTTTCTGTATTTTTCCATTTTTCCAGGTTTAAAATCGGTGAACAATAAAGTCACTAACAAACTAATAAGCATCATATCAAGGTTTATACTATATTTTGTATAATTAGTACATACTGTGTTCACTAAATCTACTATAATAAATTCCAAACACTTTTAAAGAACTTTCTAGAGTTATAGATGACAACTGAAATTTTAAGAGATGAATGAGCATTCAAACATTTTCTGAGAGCCCACAATTTGCCAAGCACTGACACTATGATGATAACTGGTCAAGATATGGTCTATTTTTAATAAATGATGTTTGGGTAACTGGAGAGCCATAAGAAAAAAGACAGAATTAGATCTGTTCCTCAACCATACATACATTAGAATAATTTTCAAACAGATCAACTATCTTACGTAAAAAATGAAAGAAACCAGTTCTAGAAGGGAAAAAATGTGAATTCCTTTATAATCTTGAGAAGAGGCAGTAACTTTCCTAAATAAGACAAAACTCAGGAACAATGAAAGATTTATAATTCTGATTACATAAAATTTTGGAAAAAAACTCTTGCATGGCAATAAAAACATCAACAAAATCAGAAGACAAATGACAAAGTGGGAAAAGATATTTGCAACTTATAAAGGTTTATATCCCCAATATAGTAAAGAGAGAAGAGGAGACAGAAGAGGAGGAGACCAAATATTCTGATAGCAAAATGGGGAGAAAATATTAATAGTCTGCAGAGAAAGAAATGACATGAACCCTAAACACGGTCAACCCTGGCCTAAGAAAAATGCAAATAAAAACGTCACTAAGAAACCATTCTACGCCTATCAAGTTACAAAAAAAAAAAAAATTAAACCTGAGCAACCTCCTCTTTGGACAGACCTGTGGGAAAACAGGCATACCAGACACACAAGTGGGAATGTAAATGGTGCGACTATCAATGCAGGGGAATTTGGTAACATCGGCAAAATTACATAAGCATTTACCCTTTACTCATTGATTCTGCATCTAGGAATCTCTTCCCAAAATACAGTAACAACAATATGAAATAAAGTAGACATAAAACTATAGTTGAGGTTTGATTTATAATAGCAGAAGTAGAAATGGCATTAAACAGAAAGCAACCTAAACCTCCACCCATATGGGACTGGTTAAATAAACCAGGGTACATAACTATATATATATACATATATATATATGTACATATATATATATGTATATATGTATATATGTGTGTGTGTGTGTGTGTGTGTGTGTGTGTGTGTGTGTGTGCGCATAACTATATATTCTTTGTGGGATTACAGTCTAAGGAAAAATAATTGCACTCAACTATGTTATAGTAAATAGTAATATTAGTGATGCTATCTTGAAATTATCACTGCAATAGCAAACAAGAAATTATGCTAATATCAGGAAATGCTATAAACTAAATCATTTAAGAAAATTCTTTCTACTGATATCCATATAAACCCATGCTTATATATGTTTTCACTAAAATTGGTGTAGAAAAGCAAAGGTATTGAAAAAGAACAGATATTTATTTTCAAAGATAGCATTATGTAACCATAAATGGGGTTAAAAAAAATGAATACAGGCTAACTGGTTACTTATATGCACTCAGTGCACACAAACTCTTTTGGCAGGGAGAGGGGAGATAAGAAGATGAGTGATAATTTTGAGAAACTTTGAGCATCAGAAAAGGGAAAAAAAAAAACACTCAAATTGGAAAACCACTATGTCTCAACAGGAAGAAAGTAGAAAAACCACATCTGAGAAACAGCTAGCTTACAAAAGGCTCTGGCTTAGGATGGATGAAGACACAGAGCACAGACTTACTGCAGAAGAGCTACTTATTAGATCATTAAAAAGAAAAAGGTTGAAACTGCGAATACCAGATTTGAGTTACTACTGTGTATAGTGATTCTCAAACTCCTCTATGATAGAAAATTGGAGTTTTATCACCTGGAAATGGCATATTCCTAAAAAATGAATCATGATCTTTTGAAAATTCTAGAAAAATCCCAGCACTGGCAGATTCCCTTTGGAAAACTACTCCACCCTTAATGAACTGGGCAAAAAGACAAGAAAACTTAATTTTTCCAAACATAAAGTTCTTAATCAAAGTTCATAAGCTTAACACCAAATTTAAACTATTTGTACATCTACCTGAATGTCTGAGTACACACACATTTAACAACAGTATATTTAAACTCAAGTTATCTTCTCTCATCTCCAAATGTAATACCTTTTATCATTTCACTTCTCAGTGAATAGCTATCTCCAGGCAGTGGGCCAAGTCAGAATACCAAGAATGATCCCTGCCACTTTCTCCTCTTGTTATCACCCATATGCATCTATCCCAACAACGTGGATTCCTAGTGGAATCCATCCACTTTTCCTGCTCTTATCCTCTAGTAGTTCAAATGAGCATCTCTCACTTGAACTACTACACTATCTTTGCAACTGGTTTCCTCATATTCATGTAATATGTTCCCCAGACTACAGCCAGAATGGTACTTTCAAAACACCAGGTTATTCACATCACCCCACCATCTCCATGGCTTCCCAATCTTCTTAGGGCAAACATCAAAATCCCTAAAATCCTTAGCTAGCTACAAGCTCCATGAATGATTCTCTCCTTTGCTAAGGCTAATTGCTCCACTCAATTTTGATCTCATTTCTGCCTTCCTCTTCATTCTATAAACTACTCTCTCTTCCTCAAGCCTGATTTAAAAAAAAAAAAAAAAAAAATCTAGATTTGAGGTGGTAAACTGGAATTTGACTCAGTAAAACAGCCTCACCTCTCTGAGTTAAAGCATTTTCATTTGATGTGAGAGGAAACCTTTCTAAGGCATCTTATCAGTTTTTCTCTATAGTGACAAGAGTCATCCAATGCGGATATGAGTTCATCCTCATTGAAAATAAGGCAACATTTAAGTAAATATATGTTAACAAAAAGTATACGTATTCTGGAAATAACAATAATCAGTTACGCAAACTTTAAATACCTCTCAATCATCTTGGACAATACAAAAAAGGGTTTACGAACCTTTTAGAAGTTAATCATGAGCAGGGAAGTAATAGTGAAAGTGCTGATTATCAAACTTACCAGAAGCCACATCTTTTAAGGTCCTTCATATCACAGTGCATTTCTAAGCAGGAAATATGATGCTTGAGATCAAGAAGTGAGGTCTTAACTTTCCTCAATATAAATTCAATAGAGATGAAATTGCTAGGCAGTTCTACCAAACAGACCAGTTTTACCATGTTAAATTCTAGAACTCTAAAATTAGGCCAACAGAAATTCTTGAGCCCAGTCTTCCTTCAAGTTGAAGAAACATCCAATAGTCCACTCACTTGATAAATATTTACTGAAAACCTCTGCACTGAGATGTGAACTGCAGACACAATGATGAACAAAAACAATCATTAAGTTGAGATAACACTCCTTCCACGGAGAAAGCCACTTATCAAACTTTAAAATAAGAACCACCTTAATAACTACTGGAAAGAAAAGATACACAATGTTTTGCAAGCAGTAAAAGGAATCTGACCTCAAGGATCTGTGCTGCCCAGGGTCAGAAAAGCCTTCTCTGAGGAAAAGTTTAAGCACACCTCTAAGACATAGATAACCAGTTAATCCGGCAAAATGGGAACAATTCCAGGAAGGAACAGATTGAAGAGACATATGAGTGATGTGAAAAGATCAATTACGAGACTGCTGCATCATCTAGGGAAGAATAAAAATAGTGTGGACCAGGAGGAATGGTAGTGATATGGAGATAAGGAACTACAGAGATGCTGAGAAGTATGCTCAACAGGCCTTCCTGAGTCTGGGTACCGCAGGTGACGGGGAGGGAAGCAAGTGGCAAGGATAATGTCCAGCATCCTGTATTCCTGTTGAGTTCTTCTAAAATTCTCTACTTGTTAATCTGAAAATTGTCAGCCACCAATCACTCAGAACTTCCTTCATGAAATCTCCATGTTAATGTTCCATGTCTATATCAAAGTGGTCTTAATGACTATTAAACTATTATTTCCAGGACTTTAAAATATATATATATTGAAGAGATGAGAGTACCACTTGCCAAGAGAGAAAACGATGTGTAAGAACCCAATTTACCAGGGATAACGTAATAAAGGGCCCTCAGGAAATGTATAAAAGGACTGTCAAGGGTCAGCAAGGGCCTATACATCATAAAGCATCAGTGACAACAATTTTAACTACTCTATACATATATGAATGTATGGGAAGTAGCTAAAAATATATATAACATGAGCTTAAGAATCATTCATTTGATAAATATTTTTCAAACGACATATATGTGCGAAGTACTGTTCTCAGCACTGGAAATATAGTGGAGGACAAGACGTGATTCCTACCCGCGGATTCTCATATTCAAAGAAAATTATCGAAGTGAACAAATAAACAAGATTGCTAGAAGAAAACACTGGGAGGTCTGAGAAAGTGACCTTTGAATTGAAATATGAATTATGAGGAGCCAGCCTTATTCAGAGCAAGGAGAAGAATGATCCAGGCAAAAAGAACTGTAAAGACAAAGGTCAGGAGTTGAAAAGAACCTGACAAGTTGGTAGAAACATGGAAAAGAGCCAGTTAAACAGAACTGCAGCCAGGGCCTTTCTTAATAACTTTATTCTAGAGCCGGGGATATGGACAGAATTCAGAGGGTCTCTAATCTGGATGGGGAAAAAATTTACAATTTTATTTTCACCAACCTCTAATAGAAATTAATGAATACAGGCAACAAACCAGTACTATTAACAATTGATCTGACTTCATCACCAACAGAAATTAGATGTTTTTATATCACATTCTAACTGCTGCAGATATCCTGAAATTAAATTTCAGGCATTTATTATATTTGTCACTGGATCTTGTTAAATAACGAATTAGTAAACAGAAGATTAATAGGATTCACCAGTCTACCAAATGGGTCCACAGCAAAGAAAAAGATTATGAACCTCCAATCTAGAATAAAAGAAACTTGAGATTCCCAACAACTAAATGCAACTTTTGGTGCTTGTTTGGCTCCTACTTCCAACAAATGAGCTACAAAAAGATGTTTCCCAGAAAAATCAAAGAAACTGGAAAATGAATTGGGTATTAGATGATACTAACAAATTTTTACTTACTTTATTACGTGTGATAATGATTCTGTGACTAAGTAAAAGAAGTCCATATTTTCTAGAAGTGCAAAGTATGCAGGCACAAAACGTCAACATCCGGGTTTTGCTTTACAATACTTCAGGAAAAGAGGGGATGTGAAACAGAAGGAGTTAAGAGTGGTTAAAAAATAATTATAGAATCTGTATGATGGGCAGAAAAACCACCATATGATATTTTCTCTAATTATATTTGAAATTTTTTAAAATTAAGAAGAAAAAAAGAAACGGTAAATGCATTTGGTGGTCACTGTGAAAAAAGGAGCCCCTTAGAGGGACAGATCTACAAAGAGGCACTGTCACCGGCGTATGAGAAGAAGATGCCTGTTCTCCAGGCCCTGATGTCCTAAGCCAGGTCACCTGACTTAACCAGGGTGCAGGCTAACTAGGGATTTTCCCCTTTCTTCCACATTCCGCTCAGGGAAGATGCCAGGCATCATTAAAGCTTGCTGGTATTATTCACATCCTGTTGAGTATGCACTCCCTAACAGTACTCATTGCAAAAAGAAAAAAAAAGAAAGAAAGAAAAAGAAAAGAAACTATTTCTCATTATTCAGCTGTCTATGCCTAGAAAATTACTCTTTGATCAAACTAGCACATCTTGGCATTAGAAATAGCGATAGTTTAGGAGAAATAATAAGGTACAGTCTTCAGCTAATGAGCACTGATTAAGTTTAGGTTTCATAAGTAGGAGAGCCTAACAACTGAAAACAGGATGGGAGGAGGAGGGAACTAGGTAGCTGCAAACACACATAAAGACGCAGTGCCAGGTCACTTTCTTTACGACTGGTACAAGCAAAAAAAAAAAAAAAAAACTGGACAGGGTGTGAAAGAATGCCATATTTAGGCAACTGGACCATACAAGATGGTCCCCAGGTTGTCAAAAAAATGACTATAACTACAAAAGGAACTCTTTCTATTTATGTAACTGGAATGGACTGCACACCTCTCCAGCGTAGTGTATTTAAGGTAGGTACACAGACAAGGCCCTGCAACTGCAGGAAGGTAGGCTTTAATCTCCTCTTCTTCCCATGCCTATTACAACACTGTCCCGCTTGCCTACCAGTCATTCAACTCAAGAGATTCTCAACTGCTCCTTTGTCTTTGCATAAGTGTTTTCTCAGCCCGGCCAACAGACAAAAAGCCTTGTAACTTTGTTCCCAAAATACCATATGCAGCCACAAATCAGAAGGATGTCTTAGCAAAAATTA
>NW_006439191.1:2324448-2331236 GCF_000325575.1 Pteropus alecto
TTATGAGAAATTTCCTTTTAAAAAAAATACTAAAATCCATCTCCTCCATTCGGTTTTATGCAATTAAAAATTCCTGATCATAAAAAAAGATTAATAAAATTTTAATTCCTTCAGTACTGAAAAATACATCTTATAGTTTCTCACTGCTGGTTACCTAAAATCCAAATCCAGCAATAATTTTCATTTAATCTGATAAATATAAAAATCAATCTAAGATAAATATAAAAATAACAGTTTTAACTACAGTACACAGGCAATGTCCACTATGCAAATGCCTCCACTCTTACAAATTTAATGTTAAAAGTCAGTATTTTTACTTGCTGAGCATGTCAGCTGTGTGAGCTTAAACAGCACCTTTCTAAAATTCATTTAAACATGAATTCCTTAGTATATAAAATTCAAATCAAATATCAACTGCTTGCTTTAGTAAATAAATTCTTGCCTTCTATATCAGTTGATAAAATTTAAGTAAAGAGTTAGCATAGTTGTGGGTCAAATCCAGGATACTGCCCATATTTACATATCCCATGGGCCAAGACTGGTTTTCACATTTTTAAGGCTGATAAAAAAAAAAGAATCAAAATGATCTTAGTTTAAATGTCCCACTGGTGACCCCAAGCACATGTTTATTAGTATTATTGATGCATGAATGAGACAGGGAAACAAATATGTGGAAGAGGCATTTATGTGTGAGACAGAATATACTCCCTTTCTCCTACAACTAAAACTGGTTCTGGTAATTTCTCTAACTGAATTTTACATAATAATAATAACAACTAATTGAGTAAAATGTGAACTAAATCAGGAAAACTTTCTATATAATCATTTACCATCCTAATTTTAAAAATTCTTTATGTTTTGTACTGCATTATGTATATATTCACATCTTTCAGGTAAATATGCCGAAGTAGCATTAAGCTGTGTAAAAATGTTCGTGCCGAGAAAGAATGATACACTTTTATACATACATAAAGTCATCTGCGATGGTACTTGTATTAGGACTTCACTTGTACCTTATATTTGTTTTTGTACTCATTCTGACTGCACTCTAAATCTTAAATTCTTTTATATAATGTCAAGAAAGCACTTAAGTAATGTCTTTGTAACACTGAACCACTGGAATTTTTAAACTAATGAGGAGGGTGGAGTTTAAGAAATCGCATTAATCTGATTCCAGTGGGGAATCCTCGCCCCCTTCATCCCCATCTAAAACAACAAAGCTACAAGACTAATGCCAGACCTGTAGCTCAGAGTTCTAGCCAGGTCTTCAACCACTACTCACCCCCTCCAGAGGCAAATCAGATCCTCTGGACATCTGCATCATGAATTTTAAATTGAAGAGAGGTAGTTCCTTCACTAACACTTTTTAATAAATCAAGCAAGAGTATAAGATGATAGTCCTAAAAATAAATCAGTGATGTATACATCTAAAGAAATACATCATATCCATTTAGAGAGGCATTAGTCAAAAACTCAAATAGGAACAGAAGTCAACAATGGCAAATGATGACAAATTCTATCCAAGCAGTGACCAAGGCTGAAGGTTCTCTGGCCTTGCTGTAATAGGTCTGTCTTTATTGAAGAGATGCAAATACCAAACCACCTTACTGTAATACCATTAAATGTTTGAAGGATCTCATTGTACAACCATGTCATTATACCATGATTTCTCACGTAGCCTCTTTACATAGAAAATATGTAAAAAGTATTCTCCGTGTAAAATGGAGAATATTGTCCCCAGCAATTACATTTCTTACTGTAAATGAATATGTGGACATTTAGCACTAAGAATATCTCATTAGCTTGAAAAATGAACCAATCTCTCTAGATATACTACTATTGGCCACTCTGTCAGCCTTTTTCTGGGCCACTGCAAATTACTACAGAAATATCACTCTATAAAGCAACTTGGGACCCACATGGTTGACCTTTCCCAGGGAACACAACCGTCAGCACTATGCTCGCCTCCAGCAGTCATCTGCGCTTTGACCTGTTCTGTAACAAAGACGGTGGTGAAAATTCCTAGGGCACTTAGAACCAGACTGTATGACTATGGACTGACTGGTCTCCAGTGATCCCCAAGAGAGTCACAATATAAACTATAAATGTGCTACTACCCGTTCACCATACTAAAGCGCGTTTCTGTAATATCTACTACACTATAATCTTTATGCTAATGTTTAAAGCTTTAAAAAAAAAAAAAACACACACAAACTTTTCAAAAATACTAATAATGACCCAAAGCTTAGAAATAAATGAAATGTATCATAGGTCTCCCAAAACTTGATATCAATTTATTAGAAGGTATTCAATCAATTATAACTTATTTAGTCCATGTAAAGAAACAAGTGTTCCCCAAATCAATTTATTTAAATAGTTAAATGTTTATTTTTTCTGTTAAAGTAACTTTTATAGGGAAAAATGTGAAAATATATTCCAAAGTTCTCGACAAATCATAATGCACCCACAAATGTACTATCAGAGTGGTTATTATGATATAGTTCTGTTAAAACTCAACAGTTTCTAAGGATGCTATGAAGTATTCTGTATAACCTTTTAAGATAAATTATAATATTCTAATCATCAGAGGCTGAGTTTGAGGTGTTTTTAATAGAAAAGCTAAAAGCCTTCTCCATAATAGAAGGTAAAATTCTTCTGAAAAGTCAAAGACCTCCTTAATTTTAGTACTCGAGTTTGGCATATTAAAATATATAAGGAATTCAACTACAAAATGTTTATGGCAACACATATAACACAGAAATGACAAAAAGGCAGTGTAAAAAGACCATGCATCTATCTAAAAATACAAAATTTAGAGAGATAAATGATTAGATTGATAGTGTACAGAATTCACTGGAGATTATGATAAAATGTTAAATCAGTTTCTTCTGATTTAAATTGTAATTTGTAAAAATGTCAAGTTGATTTGATTTCAAAATAATTCTGTTTGATCTTATATGCTACTAAAAAACCTAAATGTAAATAACAAAAGCTTTTTTAATGACAACATAAAATTGGCAATCTGTGTTCTATGGTGCAACCTTTGTCTCCAATTAAAATAAAAATAAAAAAAATTAAAGCTTTAATTCCTCAGCATTAAAAATAAATATATCTTCAACTTATTCACAGGAAAGCACCTTCTAAATTTCAAATAAGAACTTAGTTTCATCCAGACCAGAAGCAATTAGAGTTTAAAACAGATATTTAAAATGAAAGTGGGAACAGTCACTCACAGAGGAATATGAGAAGCAGGAAAGACAAGAAGAACAACACTAAAAGAAACATCCATCAAGAAAAAGACCTGGAAAAGAAACCAAAACTTAGAATTAAAGATCAAATGAGGTTTGGCACAGTGGGGGAGGGGGAAGAAAAAGGAATGAACTAACTAGACAATCCAATGAATAAGACAGAAATACTAAGACAATTAAGAAAATAAAATTTGAATGTAGAATCTATAGAAAAGATCAGAAATTCACTGAAGATTCAGATCAGTTTATGAAGACCAGAAACTGTCACAGCAAACCAAAATTCTGCCAACAGCCAACAGAAAGGTACCCATCAAGGAACTATCTAAAAACCAATTACAGCATGTTATTCAATATACTAGGATTTTTTTTCATATGAATGAATTCAAATCATCTGTCATGAAATTAAAGGGACTACTAATCTTGTTTCTTCGAACTACTGAAGAGAAATACAGAAAATCATGTCTATGTTAAAGAACACTGGTGGTTAGTCAAAAAATAAACCGAGTCGTTAGAATTTCAAAGTGGTGAAATACATTCAATATTGATAAAAATTTTGTTAAAATTGAATGGATTCAGGTTGTACTGATGAAAGTAAACAGAAATTTTAATAAAAAGCTATATTGTACTATGTCTAAGAGAGAATGTGAAATTTAAAGAAAATTAAAGCTTGCTTTTACGCATTTCTGAGTCATATATCATTACAGCATTATACACGGAAATATAATTAAAAGAGTATATACAATAAAACTGAAATTTCATAGTATAAATTTTTATCAGTTAACAAAATGCCATTATATTTCCAAACTAGTTTTTTTCCCTCCGGTTCTTAAAATGATCAATATTAAAACACTTTAAAACAAGATGTTAACATTATTATTAAAAATTTCACAATGGTTTCTAGATTACTTCTGACATATGCATCAACACTAACTCTGCCTTACACTTCTTTCAAAAATAAGTTTCAGGAGTTCTGTAATTATGGCATTAGCTGTATGGTCACTGATAGATTAATTTTAAAGAGTATGTTACAGATAGTTTTAAAATCACTAAGGTGTTGTAGATAAATTCTTTAATAAAATATAAAGATAAATAAATAGAATTTAATTTATAGGTTTATACCAAAACTACCATCCATTGTGCAATGAATTTTCAATAAATCTCAATAAGATACATAAACTGTTACTTATACATTAAAATTCCCTGGCACCTATCAATATGTTCTGTTGACATAATTCATTTTTCTTGAAGTACATTAATATCAAAATGCTGATTATGCTGACAAAATATTACAGTAAAATGAGATTTTAATATCTCACACCACAAAGAAGGTATCAGTGCAGGGAGATTAATAATCGCCCATCACAATAAGTGTTCAGACTAAGTACTGCCCAACTTTTTAAAAAAGGGTGTTTTCTGTATTATTCAGCATTAAAAGTTTACAAAATATTATATGGTTAATATAAAAATATTTCTGTAATAAGTATAATTAATTCAGAGCTACAATTAAATAGTACTAAAAGGAACAATGCTAACAAGGGTTTACCTGTTCACATTTGAACAACAAAACAAATCCCAAAAGAAGTTATTATAAATTTTTTTCAGATGAGAAAATCATCTTTACTATAAGGAATAAGAGTACTGACAGAAAAATTAAAATAAGAACATCATCTTTATCACTAAGGGAGAACGAGAGCACTGACAGAGAAAGGCCCTTCTCAGCTTTGTTAGCTGCAGAATGAATGGAAGAGCTGAGATTCAAAGCCAGAACTGACCTCGAAGCCTTAAATCCGTAGCGTTTCCAACTGTTTAACTTCTCTTTAACAAGCAGAAAGGCCAAGTGTCTAAGAAGGCAGCATAAGGAAGTGCGGGAGGCAACAGCAGAGGCTGTGGCGACCTACAGAGAGCGCCTATCTGAAGGAGGCAGGTACTGCCCACGCGAGTGTGGCTGCTGCTAAGCCAGACTGCGCACTCAGCCTTGCCAGATAGTTTCTCCAAAGAAGGGAAATCCAGACTGTTTATGGGACATACTCTTTATTTTTAAATGTTTTAAATTGTAATGGATGCCCAGTAAAACATATCTAGGGCCCAATTTAGATAGGCACAATGACTCCACAAGTACGCACGCTGAAAGGCACACGAGGTCTGCGCACAGGTGTTTACAAGCAGGCAGGCTGCATCTAACTCCGGGAAGAAACTTCACTATAGGCACCCTGAAAATCTACACAACAACCAGCCTTCTTCAAATCTTTCTACTTGCCACATTCTTCTCACCAGAGCACTTACTCCTGCTTTTTGTTCACCTCCTAAAATGTGCTTTCCTACAGTCTTCAAGTGAACTCCTGCTCAAACTTCAGACCTTACCTCAAGCAGTGCTACCTCAACGAACCATTCTGACTACTACAAAAAATCCCCCAACAATATTTACGCCACGATATATCTCTACACTCTTGGCACAGTCACAATTTTATATTTGACTAATGGATCTGTCTCCCCTCCAAGGGACCATGAGTAAAGTCTAGGAGAACATGCTATGCTGAGTTTGTGCATCTCTGATGTCCCAGCATTTGGCATAGTGAATGGCACATCATAAGCACTCAATGAGTATTTGGTTAAGGAAGAGAAGAAGGAGATAAAGGAAGGAGAGCCCCTACGGAAGCCTCCATCAGTTGTCTTATCTTCTCCTGGCCTGGGCTTAGCTCCACTCCAGAGCATTACTGCTACTAGAGCACTCTCAGAGACGGACAGTTAATCAACAACTGAATGGAAACGAAAAAAGCTCTATAAAAGGAGGAACAGGGAAGGTTACTGAAAGTACACATTCCCACTTAAGAAGAGAAGTTTGTGAAGAGATTGAGATTTTGGGTCCTTCTAAAAAGTTAAAAAGTTAATGATGATATTATTACACTTTTAAAATAGATACTGAAAATCCACCCAAGTTTACTATCAGAAAAATGGTTCCCTAAAGACTTATTATAAGAACTACACTGTCTAGCAGAGTCAATTCAAATAACCTTAAAGGAAAGCTTTGGATCTATACAATTTCAATGTGCAAAATGTTCAGACAGCAAGGCACTCAAGAGTCAGTGACATTCAGTGGAGCAGAGGCAAGAATGAGGAGGGGCCACGGTATGCAACCCTTCCACCTGACACGAACATGCTGGACTGGGGGCTAAAATGGAGTAGTTCTAAATTCAATTACCAAATCCTTATACAGAACAGGAGCAAACTCCGATCATGTCTTCTATTCCCTCTCCAGTGGGGCCACGAGCTCCCTGCCACCACCTAACAGGGGAATGTCTTCACCGACCCCTCTCACTTACTATATAATGAAACGCAGTCAAGTGGCATCATCTTGTCTAAGATGCCCCTTTCACAAAAGGAATCCATAGAAATATTCTGGTATTCCCCAAACTAAATGGCTTCAGCTCCCACCACAAAACTTGTAAGGGGGCCTTATCTACACTGAATCTGTATGACACTGGGCCTTCCCAGCAGTCTTAACAGGAGGGAGAAAAGGGGCAGACTCTGGGGATAAATAAG
>NW_006439191.1:2331286-2337420 GCF_000325575.1 Pteropus alecto
TCTGTACCATGAAATGTTTAAGCTAGTGTTCCTTAAATATCATAGGACCCAAGTAAGATGTGCGGGGAAGGCTCCCAACTCGGAGAAGCCCTCCAACAACTCCGACACTCAGGACAAGCGCCACCGGAACATTCACTACAAAACGCATTTCTTGGCCAAAGTCAGAAGTTAACCAGCAACCCAACTACACAAATTTGTAACTTTAAAGATACCTGGGCTTCTGCTCCTATAACAAATTTCAGTAATTACCTTTATGAAACATTACCAAAATACCCTGGATAAGTATTAATTTCAGTAAATCTCAATAACTTATGAAGTATTGTTATCAAAATACCTATCTCTTTTCTATAACACATACGGGAAAAGTTCATTTGTGCAGAAATTTTCTAGCCATCTGCAGAAATTGATTCATTAATTTATTAGTCTTACATCTAACAGAACTCTAGTGTCTTGAACTTAAGAGTTATGTAGGTCAATCCTAGTATAGATGGATCCTAATTTTAGTAAATATGTTTATCAATTAGGCATATCAAAACTCTGAAGAACAATAGTAGCAAAAATGAGCTAGACATAAATTATAAAGGAAGTCACTCACATCTGTGCAACAAAGCCTTTAACATACATTTAACTGCTCTGTATATTTGGGTGGGTATCATCAGAAAAACTCGCTTAATTAGAGAATAGGGTAAAAAACCCGGTGAAACCCACAAGCTCACAAACAGGTAATAATTCCAAAAGAAGAAAAAGGAGAATTTTTCAAAGAAAAAGAAAAATTTTTCAAGTAGATGGCACAGTGAGGTTCTACTTTATTTGTGACTTCAAAGCTTTCAAGTTCAGACTTCTCTATGTATTCTTTAAGAACTGCTAAACTGAATCAGGTCATAAGCAGCAGAGATTCTAGATGGGTATAAAAATATCAGAAGCACTAGCAATTTGACCATTTTGTCTTTCTGTTGCATTCCTACATGTCTTGTGATTTCTGTAAAATCACACACATGAACTTATTTAAATTCACCTCTATTAGTATATTTAGGATATACTAAGAATTATGGCATTGACTATTAGCATTACAATAAATAGATGTTTATTTATTGTAATGCTAATAGTCAATGCCATAATTCTTATGGCAGTTTTATTGCCATAGTCAATGTTTATTTATTACAATGCTAATAAATGTTTGTGAGTTTGGTTGATCTTTTCCAGTAGCATAGTTCAAGATGGATTTTAATAGTTAAAGTTTACAAAAGGATTGCCATCATATTGTCTAATTCTTGGTATTTTGAATAAATGTCTTTCAAATTGCTGAGCTATCATGCTCTAGAAAATATACTGATGAGGAAGCAGAGCCATTATCATTCATATAGTGCTTAATTAAGAAAGGATTTTAGAAAATCTTGGATTTTAGAAAAACTGTTTTTTAAAAATAATCACTATAAAAACTATCGCTGATTTTACTATTTGCATAGAAACTCAGTAATGAAACCAATTTAATGGCATTTCAGATGAGACAAAAGTAAAAATGGTGACATCACCACCACCACAAAAAATGTACAGTGGTTTGGTCCCACAGTAATTCCCTAGGGAGTGGCCAGTAGGCATATTTTGTCCTCAACGAACGAACCTTTTAAGAATTTAAGTTAAATCTTACAGCCATGAATTTCTTTTGAAATCAGGAAGCACTAGGCAGATGTCATAAGATGGGTGTGTCTCATCTCTGACCACTTTGCCATCACTCATGAGACTCTGGAGACATGTGCCTTCTGCTGTTGCCTTCCTACTAGGCCTCATTCCTGACCCTTAAATTGTTTTCCACGGAATGCTCCTCTGCCAGCCTCCACTCCACTGTCACCTCTGCAGAAAGACATCTCTCACTGCTCTTAAGAAGCCCTGTCTTATTCACAGCCCTAGTTCCAGCAACCAGAACACAATCTGACACAAGTCTTCAACACGCACTTGCTGAATGCATGACGACTCCACATGCTACTTCATGAATACAAAAATAAATCCCCTGACCATTTAAAAACAGGTGGACTATTAGCAAAATATCTAATCCTCAGTTCTAATTTGAAGTCCAGAAAAAGAATAAAAATCAACTTTTAATATCAGATTCTTCATATGTATTTGCTGTTTCTAGAAATGACTAAAAGCATGGCAAGATATATCTTGATTCTGAGAAATCACAGCAAATACACAATGACTCATGTCACATTGGGTCCTCAAAGATCTGATGACTCACAGAAGCAAAGTAAGTTTGGCATTAGTGTTTTAAATATACAGGTATTCTAATTAATGCATACACATGTGTTTTAAAGTGTAAAAGTTAACCAATGATCTATAATATAAATATGCAAAATGAGGTTAACAGAATTCCTGCTCTACGTCACCCTGCCCTATCACTGACTAAAAACTCTGTTCTTCAAGGTTTGATATGGCTTAGCTGGAACATCAAGAAATAACCATCTTTAGGGGGATAAAAAATAAAGTTTGCTAAATGTTGAGTCAAAGGCTTATAATCGTGGATACCCAAGTATGTGGTTCTGTCAAGTATGCTCTTTGTAAGTATTACATCAATCACTGTGATCTGTCTTTTTAAAAGAATGTAAAGGATTACATTTCAAAAAACATAAGATATTATGGCAAAGAACTCTCCAAACTGGACCTTGCAATTCCTTACTGACTTTAAATACTCTAACTAGGTAGCATCCATCCTACCTGCAGTTAATCAAAACATTTCATTTATACACACTCAACTCAGACTAAAAAAAAAATTTTTAAATAAAAAATAAGGAAACTCATGAATCAAATAATTACCACACAGATCTATCGGCACAACTGGTCATTAAGGATAAATATCTGAAATAGCAAATACTGGAGAATAAAGGTTGTCTTCAACACTTGCTATTCATACAAAATGCCTGAAACAAAAGAACATCTGTAGTCAAAGGGACTTACCGTTACAGACTTCAGTGTCATACCATGGTATGTGCCCATAGTGTCGATTTTGAAGCCTTCCGTTTCTATAAAGAAAGAGGATTTACTATTAGAATTTATGTATTTCATGATTAATAAGTCTAAAGTAATGATCTACATTACATTTGGACAGTTCAATCATATAACGAAGCTTTGAATCTATTATAGATATAGTTAAATGATATACTTGTGAAGATAAAAAGTTTAAAAGGGACACTAGTCCGAAAATACATTGAATACACACCAACAAGCCTGTTGTATAGAAACTGGTTAAGACCGTCTCTACACTTGTGTTCAACAGTCATATAGTTGGTTGAGAATATCAAAAATTATACTGAATAAAATACTATATCATATAAACTCCATTTTACTCCTAATAATTATAGTACCACTAAAAGTACCTGTTATCGTGATAAGTCCTTAACTTATAAAAAGTTGTGTTCCAAAATTATGATAGGCATGCTATAATTTGTAGGAAAGCAATGTTGTAAATAGGAGCAAGGGTTCCCAGACAGAATTCCAATACGCTTTTCTTTAAAGCATCATGTATTAAATAGTTTACACACCGCAAGCCATACAGTCTCTGTCACGACTACTCAATTATGTAGTTGTGGTGCAAAAGCTGGATAAACAATATATGTAAACAAATTGGCACAGCCTGATTTGGCCCATGAAGGGTTAGGTTTGGTTTGTGGGCTGTAATCTGCCAACCTTTACTTTACAGAATTCATTCCACAAGAAAAACATTGCAGTATGTAAAGAATGGGCTACTGTCTTTCAAGAGCATGAATTCAGGACATGACTTTGCCCAAAAAATGAAGTTAACACACAAAATTCAGTGCATCAAGGCAATACATCCTTTAGCTAAACTTAAACAGAGATTTCAGATTATGTTGGGAAAAAATCGTAAATATAAACCTTCTATTTGCTTCTGTCTCATTTTTTCATCAATCAAGTCAAGATAAATGAAGATCTCAAGAGAAGACACACTGGCGTTAGTCCCACTTCGCTGACCATATCTCTGATGTGAAACCAGTGCACCGTGTAGGCTTTCTTAAGTCCTCACACGGAGACTCCAACCTACACTCCCCAAGCCCTCAGTGTATACATCTGTAATTTGGGAAACATAATTTGATATGTACAATATCTACTCTAAAATAACCTTTTGAGAAACAGAATGTTAATAACAACAAATACAATATATATAATAGCTTATTATAGCTTATTATTTTAGACCAGTCACTATACCAGGGACTTTATATTTATTAACTAGTTTAACCCCCACAATAAGCCTAAAAGACAGGTTCTGCACTACCATTACCATTAATATTGTAAGTAACAAAGGCAGAAACTGAGACAAACCACAGTTAAAGTAACTTGTCAAGATTCAGGACAAAGTCAGTGTGACGGACACAGACAATCTGGACCCAGAACCCATGCAGTCACCCAGGGGGAGGTAGGTACATTTATTCTATAAAAGAGTAGACAGTATTTTTAGGCTTTGTAGACCACAAAATCTGTCACAACTCAACAGCACTGTCACAGCACCAAAGGAGCCACAGTCAATAAACGAATGAGTGTGGCCACGGTCCAATGCTTTATTTACAACAACATGTGGTGGGCCAGGTTTGGCCTGTGGACGTTAGTTTGCCCAGACCTGCTCTTGACCACCAGGCTGTAGTGCCTCTCAAGTTGAGCGCAACCGCAGTAAAAGATAAAAATTAAGTGACTTGCCTTCTTTTCCTTTGAATCTTTCCTGGTCATATCTGTTGTAGGCAGCTGGGATAGGCTGTTTTGTTCGCAATGTGGGATCCTGTAGAAAAATTAATTATAAATTACAAGTTAAATTTTTAAATTGTTACTTAATATTCATAATAAAAACCACAATAAAGGTATCGTTTTCTAAGCTGTTTTCTTTAGCCAATGAGACAAAAGCTAGGAGTCTCTTGATGCTTATTTTCAAGATATCATCTACTACTAAAAAATTACCATCCTATTAAGGACAAGGACAAAGGACTCCAAGTAAACCTGCACCAAGGCAAAATGCAAAACTCTTAGATACTGCAGAAATAAAACAGATGCACTTAGAATTTTCATACAGATTACTTAAATTTCTTTAAGAAACAATAAACTCACTCCAATTATGAATTTTTCTTTAACAATAAAAAACCTTTTAATTCAAAGTTTATTGAACTGACTTTTTAAAGCCTTCTAACTGAATTATTCTCCAAATTGTTATTCCTTAAATTAAAATAACAACAACTATGACAATAAATCCATTACAAGTACACAGGGTAAGATTAAAGTTAAAGTTAGTTATTATTTTTTAAATACTTAGAAAAAATTGCCAATCTAATGATGGATAATTTAATTCACAAATACTTTATCTAAAACTCAGTCTGATAATCGAAAAAAGCACATTTGTAGAATATTCCCAAAATTGCTTGGGAAATTCATGATATTCAGGAAAACTAAAATACTCATTTTGTTACAATAGGATGCTATCCCAACTCATACTCCAAATAAAAGATACTTACATCGGTTTGTCACTAGGCATATATTACCAAGTCTACTGACAATATTTATCTAAATACCAGCAAAAATTCACTTCTAAAAGGTTAAATACCAATGATTTCATGAACAAACCAAACTACTAGATCTTCCAAAGACTATATTGTCTACCAAATTTCGATATTTTTAAAAATCTATATAAAATTTAAATTTCTTTTTATTTGTGTATTTTTTCCTTTGTTGAATAATCATATGAAACTAGCTGGATTTTCAACAAAACTAGAGGGTCTGTGTGACCTAAAATACAGGCTTCATGTCACACATGAAATTTATTTTGAAAGGGTCCTAAGTGGCACCTCAAAGAGCGAGGAAGTCAACCTTCCAAACAGCTAAAACTAAGGCACAAGAGAAGGACCAGATAACCTATGAACAGGAGAAACACAACCCATTCACCAAGAAGTCACAGACACCAATGATTTTTAAAAGAGACCTAAAGTGGATGGTAATGGAGATTTATATTACTAACAGGGGTCAGTGACTGTCCCCAGCAACAATGAGCAGGCCAGCCACAGTTTAACTGATTACTCAGAGGGCTTCCCCTTAATGAACCCTTTCAGAGTCTGACCCAGGTATGTCTACAGTTAGGAATTCCT
>NW_006439191.1:2337451-2358816 GCF_000325575.1 Pteropus alecto
GGTTTTCACATCCTTCAGGTAGGTTAAAATAACAAAAGGTTTAGAATCTACTAATTGAAAAACTTTAAGATGAGATGTCTTCAAAATTACAATACTGAAAAGCCAATATCATTTTCATAAAACTATGAGCAGTGAAACATTCTCACCGCAGGTGCTGCATTTGGAGCTGGTCGCTGTTCAGGCGCACGCCCTTCTTCCCTGGCTTTGACAGACTGAAGAATTGCGAATATATTCTTAGAAAAATTCTGAAATACAAATGGATTTTAATTAAGCCCAATTAAAAGTAAAAACTCAAAGACAGTAAGTTAACCTAATAAGCAATTTCAGACTAAGTTTTCTTCCTCTCAATTCTGCCCCACTATACCATCATGAGTTATTATTGTTATATGCATTAGAAAAAATCAACTACTATGGGGAAATCGATCTAATTATTATAAAACCAGTGTCATTCATTTATTTCCATTTTACTTAAACTGTATAATTAGCTATAAATTTACTCATAGTCTGCAGCTATTTAAAATGTAATCAGGATTTGTTATCAAAAGAGGCTTCTTAACTCAATCACTACTACAGTGTCCCGCCCCTTACCCATGGCAGGTACGTTCCAGGGACTTCCAGGGTCCAAGGTGCTACAACTGCAGACAGTACAAACCTTAATCACTCTTCAACTCTGCCAGAAATGTGGCAGCAGCTTCTTCATCAGGAGCTGCAGCTTCTTCAGTAATTCTTATATTTTTCAGTCTAAACCTATTCCTGAATCTGTGTAACCATGCCTCACTTGCATAAATGGCTTCATGTCACTCGTTTCAGGGGATCCCTTGCTGATGTCTTCTTTTAAGCTCAATGCTTTTTGGCATAATGGATTTTTTTTTTAACTATTTTCCAAAATACACAAAAAGTAATGAGAAGAAAGAGTAGCACTATTTTATATTTTTGCAAATCTCCTTAATGTCTGGCTTGATAGAAGATAGCTGTATTCCCATATCTACTTCTACATTTAATATTTTTTGTGACACCTTGTTTTGGTTAAAGCATATTAAAGAAAATCTAGCCTCACATAGAGAACTGGAAAAGTAGTAGTATTATAATCAACTTCAGATGACTGGATATTCTTCTTTGGTATCATACAAAACTCAATGAGTGAAAGTTTCTCAAAGGTTACTGTGATGTGAAAATCACATCCATAAACTTTTTGCACTGTAAAATCCATTGGTCTCTTTTGTACTTTAAATGGATTTTTTTTCACCCACACAATAGCATTCATTGGTCAGGAAAATATCACTCACTGAGTTATGCAGATTTTCCAAAAATTGACACTGTATTTATACAATATCAGCAAATTACATCTGTTAATATCACCATGGAAGAGTCTTTAAGAATAAAGAAGCTGGTATGGTCACAGTAGCAAAAAGAAACTTCTAAAATCCCAATTTTCCCATTAAAGCTCACATTTTAACACTGGCAATAAATACTGTCAACGGCTTTCCTTAAAGGACAAACTTACTTCATTTTCGAAAAAATGTTTGCCGAATAGGTAAGTCTGAATAATGCAGTTATTCAAATAAAAAAATGGTTTTCTGTGAAAAAGCAGCTGGTTCAGCATTCAACTTAGGCAACAGCACAAGTGCTATGCATGGAGATGACCGTCATAATTTGGTATGTGGCAGTGATTTATACGTTATGATTTCACCACGCAAATTCCTTGAAAGATGTCACTCAAGGTCATGATTTAATAAAATGAGTCAATTTTAAAAGTTCATCAAGGACATTATTAGTGGGTGAAAAATACAATGGCTACTCGTAAAGTTTGGTGCCGGTGCCAGCAGTTAAACCACCACTGCTTTTGCACCAGCAGTGCAAAGGCCAAACCAGTGACAAAGGCAAATCGTCTTAATCTTATTAAGAAAATGGATGAAAATCTCACCACTTTAAAAATAATGCAGTGTTGTGTCAGAGACACAACTTTAGAAGATCTATCAAAATGTAAGAAATTATAAAAATGTTATTTCTGTAATAGAAGTACAGGTAGTAATTTTGTTCCTTTTAATGATCTCTTTTCATCAATTTTCCAACAATGAACAATACTAATTTTTATAAGTTTGAAAATGTGTTTTTAATGAGTATAAAATCATGTTGTTTTATGTAGGGTACTTGCAATGGTAACATAACAGGACATATTTATATTTCTGATGAAATCTTCGACTTGTCTTTTATTCCAGAAATTCAAAAACTAAGAAGACCCTAATACCTGATAATAATGAAAGTCTGCCTAAAATCATATAGCCTTTTCGGGCTATGAGTACCTACAAGGTTTTTAGAGTTTGGAAGATTAAACAGTATACAGAGAACATATCAGTCAAAATCATTTTTTGTTTTTAAAAATGTTAATACTCATAGAAGTAAACATAGCTACCAAACAACTCTTAAATTAATCTATTTTTAAAATAATACAGTGATGCCAGTGACACTAAACTAAATTAGAACTCTGTTTCAAAATGATGGTACAATCCTGCCACCTAGAGCTCAAGAAAAATTATTCTACTTAGTTACTAGAAAACTTAATGTTTATTCTATAGGTAAGATGGGGCATATCACTTATGATTTATTCCACTGCTATGCAATTCAGACTTTTCAACACTTATAAGCACTGGTAGAATAATGTAAGTCACAATATTCAACTATGAGCCCCATATTAGGTAGTAAAAACGAGTAGTAACAGGTCACTTGATTGTAAATACAAATATTAACTCATGTTCTCAGATTTCTCTAGAATTTTAAGCTCTAGAGAATGATTCTTAATCTTGAGCTCAAGTACTCTGTAAAAGAAGTAAAAGTACCCAACAAAAATAATTCTCTCCTTTACATAATCTTTTCTAGTAGCTTTATTCTTCCTAAATAGCACAGCAAATTTGAGGTCAGATTCCCAAATCCGCAAATGAAACTAGTTTGCCAAGACCAATGCTAAAGCTCACTTTCATCAATAACCTCACACACGTCTATGAACTCCCTTGCCAAATCATCAATCACTATTAACAACTGTGCATCAATGGAGAATTAACATTTAGGAAAACTGGGAGGTAGCGGGGTGCGGGGGGAGAGACATGAAATTATGTAAGTGAAACAAAAATCAGTGCAACCTTTTTGGAGCTCCATTAAGATACTGGACATTTAGTATCTTTCAAATTTTTGTCAGTCAAAATTTAAAGTACACGTCTCCTTCAGCCAGCATTCTGCTCCTAGGAACTAATCCTGTTGCTATATACACGTAATGCCCAAAGGTATACGTACAAGAATGCTTTTTAATCCATTATTTCTAATTGTGAATAAGAAAAGTAGAGAAGAAGGGAGGAAAGGAGGAGAAGGGGGCGGGGGGGAAATCCCACAATCCTGTAGAGCTAAAACAACAACTGACTCCGTTAATGAGGAACAAGGAAATATTGCTACGTCCACACAACAGAATATAATGTATAAATTCACACACGGAATGCTTGCAGACTTATTTTCTTAAGTTCTCTACTTTGTGGAGAAAAAAAGTTACTGATATCAATGACCAGAGAGCTTGCCATCAATAATCTGTTTATTAGGTTTAAGCAAAGATCTACTCAACAAGAAAATTGGGCCATTCCTTGGATTCACAAGTAAGGTACAAATCAAAGGGCTTGCACTGTGAGTCAGACTTTTCCATCAGCTTCTTTGGTGACCAAAAACCAACCATGTGGCAGAACAGAATGGCATATATGGCCACTTAGAATTCTAGGTTACTGATCTTTCAGAAATAAAATCTGAAACCTTCTAATAGCAAATTTTAATCAATTCCATAACCAGCACCGATTAAATGCAGTCCCTCTAACGAATGACTAAAATATCTGAATTACCTTTCCTGTGCTCTGTAAGATGGTCGTCCGTGTCCTCCACACTCTCTCTCTGCTGACGATATCTCGGGTCACATCTACCTCAGCGTCCACAAAACTCCTCTGTTTAAGAGCAGTGATATCATCATCTAAGTCAGTCTTGATAGTAGATCTTTTCTTAGCCATAATTTTGGCTTTGATTGCAGCAATTTTTTCCACTGACATAGCTTCAGACAAAGACCTGAAAGCAATTTCTTTTTTGAATTTCCATAGCAAGGATCTCTTGAGCACATCTTAAATACGTTTTGGTACATTTATAATTCTTGGTAAAAACACTTTTAAGTGGCAATGATTAAGATTTTCTTATCTATAAAAATGACATACTCGATATTTCATGATCGTATCAGATTTTTATAGGTAAAGATCCCAGAGCCTATGTAGAAATATTTTATGAGCGAATTAGTAATTTCTTAGAATATCAATGCAAAAAAAATTTTCACGGTTTTTCATGTTTCCCTCCTACCCAAAAGAGCAGAACTCATTAATATGTGTGCTTTTCTTTATATTTTCTGAGATTTGTATTTGCTAACAGCCCTCTATCTATGCAAATTATACAAACACACAAACACACCACCTTGGAGGCAGGGGTGAAAATGCATTCTTCAAAGAATTCAAAGTTTAGGTTGTCCCTGAAATTTATTTCAAGGTTTCAACATATCAAATTCACAGTTGACAGAGGCTTTTTATAAGCCACATAAACAAATACTCCTTTTAATGTCTGGAAGATGAAACCCTATTTTGAGGTTTCTTTTTCTACACTTGATTTTAAATAACAGGTAAAATAGCAAAAAGAGGCTATGTTTTCAAAACTATAAAGAAACACAACACTGAAAGTACAGATTTTAAGATGATAAGGTTAGTGTTTTTTCCGACAATGTAAAATGAGAAAAAGAGTTAAAAAGTGTTTGGGTACCTTAACAGTTGACAAAATTATTACTCTAAACACAAGATGACAATCTTGAAATACGTTTAAACAACATCTGGATAAGGGACAGGAATTCCTGCAGGTTTAAATACGGTAATATTACACAGTATACGAGTTTATTTATATTATGTATGGGGATGCTTTATAGCAGATGCTCAATATGTACCTAGTATTTGACTCATATAATATTATGTAACTTTCCCTCAAAACTGAAAGCATACAAATATACCTTGAGCCAAATTAAAATACTTTTCTAAATTATAATGAAATGTGCATTAAGCTTTTACTTCTAGCCAAGATGAAGTAACAGAGGCTGGACTGGCCTTCCTTTGAAAAATCAGTCAAAATACACGAAATGACAGATACTTGACATCAAGCAATGACAGTCATCTCTATCTAACAAATGAAACCAAATAAGTGAGCCCTGTATGTGCCAGTTTCTTGCCTTTTAAAAGTTTCCAACGTGACACAGGGAGGAGAACCCAGGCAAAGCTTAGTGGACTTTGAGAAAATAGAGCTGCGTCCAGTAAAACCTAGGCAGCTGGAATTCATAGGCCAGAGAACCTCAGAATAGAGCGCTGCACTGACGATCTCCCTTGGGTCTTCCAGCAGGATATTGCTTAGCACACGACCATGAGGAAATTAAAGCTGGGTGGAGAATCACCCAAGAGAATTAAGAGAGCAATGCCCAGGGCTCACAAAGGTGAAGAATAGCACCTACCCCCACCAGCCAGACTGGAAACCTCATATTCACGGGACATCAGGTAGAGTACTCGGAATAGACTTGTCTCACCTAAGGGTACAGAACAATCTTCCTACTGAACATTGTTCAAATAACAAATGTTAAAGAACAAGCCAGTTCCAAGTGATTTAACTATGTCTCAAAACTGAAAAAAAAAAAAAAAAAATTTAAAAATTTGATTGTATATGGCCTCATTAGCAAATTCTCTCAAATGTTGGAAGAAATAATACCAATTCTAAACAAACTCTTCCAGAAAACTGAAGAGAAGGAAATACTTTCCAACCAATTCTGAGACCAGAATCATCTTCACATGAATGAGAACAGACATTACAAGAAAACTAGACCTCATAAACATAGCTGCAAAATCTCCAAATAAATTTTCAAATCTAACTTAATAATATATAAAAAGGATAATACATCTTGACTATGGTAGGCAGCTTCTGAAATTACTATTTAATAATCTCAACCTTCTGGCATTCACACCCACACTTTAATCCCCTCTCTGTGGGTGTGTGCAGAATACTGTACAAGTAATAGGATGTTACTCTAAAGATGTGGCTACCAAAAAAAAAAAACTGTAACTTCTATCTTGCTTGGCTTCTCTCGCCCTCTTATTGGCTCACTCTGATGAAGCAAGCTGTAGTGTTGTGAAACCAAATGTGATGAAGAACCAAGAGACACCTCTAAGCAACAGGTGAAGAACTGAAATGTGTCTACCAGCCTGAGAGGAACCACATTCTGGAAACAAGCACATGAACTCGGAAGCAGATCCTCTTGCCTACGTATGAGAGTAGACTTGGCCAACGCCTTCATGTGGCATTGTGACACACCCTGAAGCAGAGAAGCCACCTACATCACCCCAAGACCCTGACTCTCAGAAACTGAGATAACAAATGTATATTGTTAAGACACTATGTTCCAGCTTAACTTGTTGGCAGCAATAACAGATAATAAAATAACCAAGTAGAGATTATTCATGGAAGGCAAACATTCAAAAAATTAATTCACCATGTTAATAGAAAAGAAAAACTGTATGATCATTTAAATAGAATCAGAAAAAAACATTTGACAATAGCTAGCATTCTTTTCTGATAAAATATCAGCAAACTCGGAATAAAAAGGATTATTTCCTTAATCTGTTAAAAAAATTATCTACAAAAAAAACCCTTTGCTAACTTGTTTATATAGTAAATGAATGCTTTCCCCTCAAATGAGGAACAAGAAGGTCCAATCTCACTGCTTCTAGTCAACACTGGGTATGCAAGTCTAGCCAGTGCAATAGGCAAGGAATAAAAGGCATCTAGTTTGGAAAGAAAGTAAGTAAAGATGCACTTTGTGTAGACAACATGATTGTCTATGTAGAAAAGCCAATAAAATCTACCAAAAAAGTTACAAAGGATAATCAATGAGTTAAGCATGATTGCATGATTCAGGGTCCATAACCAGAAATCAATTTGTTTCTATACTGGCAATATACAATCAAGAATTTAAAAAAAAAAAAAAAAAAAGTATCAGAAAGTATGAAATACTTATAAAAAATAACAAAAAGACATAAGCCCCATACACTGAGAATTATAAAATGTTAAGAAAAAACAAAGCAGACTTAAATATCTCTCCATTATTAGAGAAATAAACCGTGTTCCTAAGTCAGAAGACTCAGTATTTTTAATATGTCAATTCTCCCCCAACCTCATCTACAGATTCAATGCAATATCAATCAAAATCCCAGCAGGCTTTTTTGTAGAAAACTGCAAACTCATATAGAAATGCAAAGGACCTAAAACAGCAAAGCACCCTTGAAACAGAACAGAGCTGGGAGGCTAAAACTACCTGATTTCAAAACTTATAAAGAAAGAGTAATGTAAACAGTGTTACCAGCAAAAAGACAAACAGATCAACGGTACAGCATAGGTCCAGAAATAGAACTATACATGAAAGAACTGATTTTTTTTTTTTTATCCAGGTGCAAAGACCAATGATGCTGAAACAAGTGGCTCTCCATTGGCACAAAATTGAGCTTCAGTCCCTGACTCACAAAAACAAGTGCATTTTTATCCAGACCATACACAAAAAAATTAACTGAAAGTAGATCACGGACTAAAATGTAAAACCTACAACTATAAAATTTCTACAAGAAAATATAGGAGACAAACTTTGTTGACCCTTTTCAGGCAAAGATTTCTTAGATCTAACACTGAAGCACGATTCACAAAAGAACACACTGATAAATTAAACTTCATAAAAATTAAATATTCTGCTCTTCAAAAGGCAGCTAGGGGAATGAAAAGAGAAGTCAGACCAGAAGAAATGTTTGCAACGCATCCTTTAAAAAAGGGCTTGTACTCAGAACACGTAACAAACTTTCAAAACGCAATAATGAGAAAACAATCCAGTAACAAAATGGACAAAAATCTGAAGACACTTCACCAAAGATGACACAAGGTGGCAAACAAACATGTGAAAAGGTGCTCAGATCTTTTAATTTTTAAATGTTAAAATTAAAAGGCTTGACTATACCAAGTACTGGCAAAGATGTGAAGAAACCAGAACTTTTAAACGCTGCTGGTAAAAATTTAACAGTGTAACCACTTTGAAAAACAGGCAATTTCTTAAAAAGTTAAATCTATAATACTGTACAATTCCTCGCCTAGGTATTTACTCAAGAGAAATGAAAACACGACCATGTAAAAACTGTACACTTATGTTCATAGCTTTAGTTGCAATAGCTAAAAAAACAGCAAAAGTGAAATGTCCATCAACAGGTGACTAGGAAAAACATTACATCCACACAAAGGAATAGTAATTCAGCAATACAAAAGGATGATCTATTGACACATCCAACACCAAGGATGAATCTCAAAATGATTATGCTAAATGAAAGAAACTGGACCCCAAAAAAGTCCATACTACAAAATTCCATTTATATTTAACTCTAGGGGGAAAAAAACTGATCTAAAGTAATGGCAGATCATTTGTCGCCTGGGTAGAAGATGTGGGGTGGGCAGAGCACAGGATTACAAAGGTATACGGGAAAGCTATCGGGGGACGTGACAGCCATAATCCCGACTGCGATGACCATTTCGCAGATGTACGTGCATGTGAAAACTTATCAACTTACACACTTTAAATACATGTGGTTTATTATATGTCAATTATCCTCAATAAAGCTTTTTAAAATCTGCGTTGATTTAAATTGCTTGGATAAGACTTCCAAAAACCTGCATCGTGCCAAAGAAAAATTAAGAAGTGATTCTAACTATAGTAAAAACATGAGATCAACAAAATAAGACAAGAGGCCAAAGCCAGCCATGCCCGTTCATTTAGGAACAAAAGCATCTATAGCTATTTCCCAACCACAAGAGAGTTGAAGAGTTGGAAAAAAAATATATGACTTGCAAAGCCAAAATACTGAATATGTGGCACTTTACAGAGCAAGTTTGCTGCTCCTACTATCAACAAGAGATTACATGATATATGAGTAGCTTGGATCATAAAGTAATTTTAAAAAGGAAAGACCAATATAGTAACACAATCAAAATTTTTCAGAAAGCACAATTAGCACAATGGCTTCCACTCCCCAACACACACATATCATCTTTGGAACTTAGGGCACAGAGGCACATAATGAATACAAGAGGTAAATGTAAATGTAGACAGCATATTAATATCCCTCTTCCATATGACCTTTCATATACCTAAACTGCCTACTTTTCCACTAAAGAAATTCTTACCTAATCTGTTCAGTCTGTACAATTCCTTCTTTGTGACCCTCCAAGCGAGCAGCCAATCTCTCTTTATCAAGGCGCACACACTCTTCATCCTGAAAACCATCACTGGTTAGTAAACATTTTAAATTTTTATTTAACTTTTATAAAGAAAAAAAAAAAAAAAAACACCATGTAACTTCCCTGACATAAATTCCCTCTTATATTCCCACCCATAAAGTTCCAGGCATCACTGACCTTATGTCAATTTTAAGACTACTTTTATAGTTACATAAAAACAATAACACTAAATATATGTTGGATCAAGTAAGAACAGAACTGACTGAAAGCTTACCAAAAAACTTGTTACTTTTTTGTTTGATTAAGTGGTCTTCTCATAACATATCACAGCTACTTTTATTCAGAAAGATATCATACAACAAATAAATTCCCACTCTTCAGGAAAGTTTATAACTAAATGTTATGAGAAGCCTTCGCCAGTCAAAAATTTTATTTTGGATCTAGATTTTTTTTTTTTTTTTCCATCTGTTGCCCCAGGTCCTGAATCCATCAGGACAGGTCAAAACACTAGAAGTGAAACTTTAATGGTTTTCAAAGTGTGTTCTTCCAAACACTAGGAATTCCCACAAAGTATGCCATGGGCCACTTTTTGACTGAATTCAACCTTGGGAACTCAGCTTTTTAATTTGCATATTAGAATTTCAGGTAAAATTTAGTCTGAAAAGTGGTTACTTAAAAACAAAATTTAGTAACTCTAATCTAGCTTAATCCCCATATTCAACAAAGGAGGACCAGAGTCAGGGTCTATGACTAACAGAATATAAAACTGTATAAAAAGCATTAGTATATTCAAGACCTAAAAGGACACTGTGCTCCAGTTCCTGCTCCAACATTGATCTCTCTTATAAAACTCTTAAGGCAAACATATTGCTCACATGAACACAAGGATGATATTTTAGGAAATGCAGTAAATTTTTGCCACTAGTAATAACGGCGTAACACTCATTACTAGAGTTCCTTCAGAGTCTGCCGATTTTAAAAACTGCAGCCTAGATTTTAATCAGATCTGCATCCCTACCCTCAAGGTTTCTCCCTCTTAGCATAGTGCCTTGCAGGTTCTCAACAGATCTGCTGAACTGAAAACTGTTTATGTAATATAGCTGTTTAAGTAACTCATTTAACTAACTGCTCTGGAAATAATTTTATTCTATTTCCTGCAGATTTTTCAAATTATTAGAATCCTAGGAGATGAGCAATTCTGACATGTTCAATTTTTCAATAATTAAACTGTGTTCAATAATTAAACTGTGAATTTCAGATTTTTCCAAAAAAAAAAGGTCTCCTTAAATTCACTCATTTTGTATAGTGGGTCACAACTTCCTTTTACACAAAGGAGTTGAGGGAATTTTCAGTTTTACTACCATAAAATGTGTGCCCAGCATTGTGGAATGGCTAGCAGCCAGAGTGCCTGGGTTCCAATCCTGGTTCTATGAACCTCCCAAGTCACTTATTCTCTCTGAGCCAGTCTGTTCGTGGATGACACACATAGTACTGCCTACTTCAGGAGCTTGTGGTAAGGATTATCTGAGCTGATGTATATGAAGTACACAGAATATCACCTAACAGAGCAATAACAATGAGCTGTCATTATTATCGTTACCTAAAACACATCAGGCCCTTGTCTCAAAGTATGATAATTAAAATTACATTATTTTAGTATCAAATTTTGATCAAACAGTCCTATCCCTTTAACAGCTATCTTTCTTGGTCTTAATTGTGTATGCTTTGCTATTTATGTAGCAGGCAAAAGGTACATCTGACTTTTATACAAGTGTGAGATGAAAAGATTTATGGTTTCTAGCCATGTGAACACTTGTGATGACTCTAAGTGTTATTCCTATGTTGTTAATTGACATATGACTGGTTTAGTCATTTCTCAGATCTTAAGTGTGCCTCTGGTGCATAATCTTCCACTTTCAGGGGCTTTCATATGTAATTCATCTGGGACTTGTAAAAAATTTAAATAAATAGTATCACAAAATTCCTAAGGTTTAATCATCTCATTCAGTGCACTAGCTAATCGACAAATTTTCTTTCCAAAAGTAACTGCATTTCTTATGTGGCTTCTATTTCATGTGAACTATCCTTATTTACCAATATTAATATTCTACTTGCTGTCTATAAAATGCTATAAAAACATGTAACCTGAAATGTCAGTATTTTAAGAAGTAACTATAATAAGCATTTCATGTTCATAGCTCTTAAATGTGAAGTAAATTTCCAAACCATCTTATTCCAGCATTATGCACACTACAACCCAAAGGCCAAACCTGGCCCACCATCTGTTCTGTAAAATTTTATTGGAATACAGCCTTGCCCATTCATTTACGCACTGTCTATGCCTGCCTTCACATCACAATCACAGTGTGGAATAGCTGGACAGATGAAATGGCCCCAAAAGCCTAAAGTATTTACTGTCTGGCTCTTTGTAGAAACACTTTCCTGACTCCTGATCTAGTCCAACATTTTCATCAATAAGGAAAATAAAGTAATTTGTCCATCACATGGCTTATAACTGAGAGATCTTGAACTACTGCTCAAGCTGTCAACTGTTTATTCTACAATTTTTCCAGAAAAAAGCTCCTAGGACTACTCTGAACAAAGAATTCTTACTGCTACAGAATCCCAATTTCTGTAACAATATGAATCACCTCTAAAATCAAATTCCATTACCTCAATTCGTGGTTTCTTTGCTTCTGCTAAAACTTCATCTGCAGCCCGTTTGACTGTAAGAAAAAAAGAAGTAAATAAATGTATAGTTTAGGGATAGGTTTTTAAAAGTTCAATATAAACATGGACAAGACATACCTTGAGTAGACCGCTGAAGACCTATTTCTAGAGGGGCACTTCTGTCTATACTTGCTGACGTTGCTGAAGATTTAAAAAAAATGTGAGATCAATATTCAAGTACATATATTGGATATTATCATAAGTAAAATGCTGAAGATTTATTATATTACTTTATATATGGTGATTTCCCTAGCTAAAAAATAAGTTTTAAAGCAGCTTTGTAAATGCATTTTACTAGAAAAGATTATTGTGTATTAGAAAGTCTACTAAGAGTGCAAACTAATTTTAACAATTTAGCTTATAAATGATTGAGATAATCTGACTGAAATCAACTGGTCACTTCAAAGAACAGACTTGAATACACATGCATATAGAACTGTATCTATACATAAACATACATATATAAAGGAAAGGTTATCGTTTAAGTTAGCAATCACTTTACGTTGCAATTTTTAATTATTCTAATTGGTAAAATTTTTTAATTATTTTTTAAATTAAATCATTTAATTTTTAAATGGTTCAAAATGATGAAAAGATAACAGAGAGGTGTATCTCTCCCCATCCACCTAGTTCCTATCACCTTATGTAACTGCTGTTAGTCTCTTATATATCCTTCTAGGATTTCCTTTTGTAGGTACAAGAAATACAAAACAATATTTTTACATCCCCTTTTCTTAGACAAAGATAGTATACTATACATACTGTTCTGAACCTTCTTTTAACTTATCAAATATCACCGACATCTCTCGGTATCAGTACATGAAGCATTTTTTAACCCTTTTTTTTTTTTATTGCTACATGGTATTCTAGTGCATGGTTAAACTGCAATTTAAATAGTTCCAGATCAATGGGCAGTTCAATTTTAACAGTTTTTGTCACGATAAACAATGATACAATGAAAAATTTTATCTATATGTTGCTTCACACGTTTCCAAATTTACTTCTAGAATAAAGCTCCAGATGTAGGATTTCTAAGTTCAATCTGTAATGACACATTACTGCCAAATTTCTTCAGCAGGGGTTGTATCAACTGACACTACAACCAACCATATATTATAATATCTATTTCCTCACAGCCTCACCAGAGTATACAATCAAACTTCTAGATTTTTAGCTAACGGGAAAAAACTAAAGCTATCTCTGCATAGTTTTAAATTTGCAATTCTCTCATGAATGAAACTAAGCATTTTTCATAATTTTATCACCTTTTCTGTGAACTATATGAGCAAAATCCATTGTTAGTCTTTTATGTATATATTTTCAAGACCACTTTGTATTATTAGAGAGATTGGCCTTTTTACTGTGATGAATTGAAATATGATTACCCCATCTGTCATCTGTCGTCTTTTTTTTTTAATAACGCAAAACTCTTTTATTGTTACCATCCCACTTTCCACCACTGATTTGACGTGCCTTTTTAATCATGTTAAACTCACATAACTTAACATTTAACAGATAAATTATTCTATCAATTTATTCATTCATAAGTTTAAATTACTAGGATTTTACTGTTAAGTTATAAACTCTAGAATGGCTAGTATTTTCTTATTGCTCTCTCCAAATTTCTGACACTTACTTTATCAAATGAGTTTTAGAATCATCTTGTCCAGTGCCACCTATTCCTCAAGAAAACTACAGAGATTTTTTTTGGGATCATGTTAAACATAACAAATTATGTTAAAAACTGATTCTTCAAGATATTATGTCTCCCTAAGAACAGGGAATGTCTTAAGATTTGCTCAACTCTTTAATTAAACCATTAAATTAGTATTTTTCTTTAATTAGCAAAGCAATATTCTTGAAGACTAAAAGTAATTTGTCCTACAGAAACCACAGGAAATGACGAAGACAAATAAAGGGCAACTCTATTCTGGATTCTGAAAAGAAAAACCATTTGTTCTAAAGCACTGTCCCCAAACTAGCCTGTTTGTCAGGCTCACCTGAGATACTTTTTAAAAACAGAGAATCCCAGATTGTATATCAGAAGCAAAAAAAAAAAAAAAAAAAGTTTTCAAAATATAAAAGCCTCTGCCTATCCTCCTGAACTACATGCTCTTCACAGCAAATTTAAAGGCCTTCCTCAATCCTCTCCTAGGATTCTCACCCTTTGCTTATCAGTATACTTTGCATGCTTAAGACAAGGATTTTGCATTTTACACAGCACCCTGCACAATGCCTTTAAGAAAAAGCACTCAGTAAGTGCTTGCTGAATGCCCAGTGAGGACAGTGCAGGAAGACAACACTCTTGATGATGGTCTTCCCCTCAATCTTGCTGTTAAAGTCATGGAGCAGAATATGGGACAAGACAGCTAATAATGACTCACTTAAAGGTAATAAACTCCACCCCGGGGAAGGTGAGACCAAACGATTCTGTTATATCAACTTATCTGTACTCTGTAAGACAGCAAGTTAATAACTACTCGACCAGGTACATACCTACTATTAACTATTGTTCTCAGTGCTGGGCATCTGACAGCTGTCTGCCCCTCTGAAATTGCCCTCTAGTCAGAGTGACAGACAATATATAAGTAAACAAACAGATACATTATTTCAGGTCAATATAAGGGATTTGATGGAAAATATATCAGGATGATACTACCCACAGACAGGGTGTGAGGGAAAACAATGCTATTTTATACTTCAGAATGGTCAGGTAAGCAGTCTCTGACAGAATCTCATTTGAGCACAGATCTGAATGAGGTGGTAAGAAGTGAGCGAGGTGACACTGTGAAGAAATGAAGGTGAATGCAGAGAGAATAGCAACTGCAAAGGTTATAAGGGTTAAAACAGTTAAAAAAACCAATAAGACTGGACTGCTGTGAGCAAAGGAAGAGTGGATGATGAGGTCAGAAGCATAAGCTTTAGGTAGAAGAACTAGCAGGTGGGTCAGGACAGGGAGTATGAGCATTATCATAAGTGATGAGAAGCTACAGGATGAGAAGCTGCAGGTGAGTGACACAATCAACTTTACTCGTTTTTCCAGACAGGTCACTCTAATGGTTGGCAGAGACTACCCTGTAGAAAACAACGGGTGGGGACCATGAGAGGGCTCTACAGTAGTTTAAAGAGGAGGCACTGAGCAGGGTGGGAGCAGACTGGTTAGAAGTTGGCAGACTTTTAAAGATGGAATAGATGTGGGATATAAGAGAAGGGAAATCAAAGGTTTATCCGGGGTTTTCAGCCTAGGCAACCAGATGAATGGGATACCACTTATGGAGATGGGAGCACTGGCGAATAGACCTACTGATCAGTTTTGTTCCCCAGAGGAGCAAAGAAAGGAATCGGCATTCTATTTTTGGATATGTTAAATTCCATATGCCTATTAAATAACCAATGGACGATATGGAGAGTGAATCTACAAATCCGAAGCACAGGAACAGGTCAGTCAGCATTGAAGGCAAGAAGTGTGCAAAATTGAATGAGAGGTGGACAAGGAGCAGAAAGAGAACCACAAGAGCCTGGGCCCCGAATGCCAAGCGAAGAAAGGCTCTCCAAGAGGGCGCAGTCAACAGAAGCAAGTGCTGCTGAGGGGGCGAATAAGCTAGTGTCGGCCTCAAAGTGACTTCGGTGGGATGGTGAGTGAGGAAGACAGCCAGAATGGAGAGGAGTCAAGAGAAGCACGTAAGGAAGCAGTGGCAGTGATACCACACAACTCTTCTTCCAACGAATTTTGCAATAAAAAGGAGAAGACAAATGGAGTAGATAGTAGGAATGTGGGATCAAAATTTTTTTTGAATGAGCGATGTTATTCTATGTCTTCTAAAGAGAATGATGCAGAAGAGAAAACTGGTGATGCAAACAAGAGAAAAGCAACAATTTTCAAAGGCAAAGTTTTTGAAAGTGTGAAAGGAGATGGAATCCATACAGAAGGAAGAGGGCACTGGCCTGAGAAGCAAGGACACTACATTCATGCTAACGGGAAAGACGGGAGCATATGGACACAACTGTAGGTAGGTCCATTTTCAGTAGGAATACAAATTCTCTTCCCACTGCTTCTTATTTCATATGGGAAAAAATGATGTCTACTTAAGAAAGCAAACAATTTAAAAATTACTCACATGCTTCACCATTGAGATAGCCAAGTAGGTCTTTTCGGTCAGGTCTTCTAACCACAGGAATATTTTCAGTCTGAAATAAAAATTTTAATTAGATAGAAAATCAATTATAAGAAACTTGGTAAAAATAAACATCATGTAATGTCTGAATTTTGTTGCAACATATCTTGACAACATTTACATAGGATCATATTTTTAGAAAAAGACAAAACTAAAAGAACCTATTAAAAACTTGAAAAAAAAATCTAGTCTATGGCCATGCCTCCCTGAACACGCCGGATCCGTCTGATCTCCGAAGCTAAGCAGGGTCGGGCATGGTTAGTACTTGGATGGGAGACCACCTAGGAAGACCAGGTGCTGTAGGCAAAGGAAGGAAGGAAAGAAGGAAGGGAGGAAGGGAGGAAGTCTATTAAAAAATTTAGAAAAGCTAAAAAAAGAAAAAAAAAAAAAAAACACAGCTTTGGCTTTTTAAAAAATCTGGAAAAATTTTAAGCATATTAAATTTTGATAACTTTACTCTTGAATTCAATTAATATATACAAAAGATAATCATTAGAAATGAAACAATGACCCCATCCCTCTTCAAAATATCAATTTGAGTCTTTTTTATTCCCTTCGCTAACTCTGTGTATTTAATTTTACTCATGTTTGTATATTTGGAGCAAGTATCTTTTTAGTCCCATTGCTTGTTCATTTTATGCAATGGTTCCAAAGTACTTTCTTTTCTCACACCCAAACTAGACCGCCTCAAAATATTCTACTTGAACTCTTCCAAATAAACTAACTTAGCCACTTAACAGTAGGTATATGTTGTTTAGGCACAGGGGAAAATTTAGGAGATCAGACAGGAAAATATTAATGGTGGTTGTTTACTTTCAACATTACATTTTTTTTATCCTCAAGTATGTATAAATTCTGTAAGAAGTATAAAAGATTAAAAAATAAAATCTGGAAACGTACCTATTTTGGTAAAATGGACAATTTTAAGTTCCTACATAAGCAATTTGTAAAGAAGTGATCAAAACAAATAAATCAAATCTGTATACATTAAGCACCAAGCCCTCTTTGGGCCATGAATTCAGTGAATCTTGTAATTACCACAATTTTCTCTATCATTTTTATAATGCAAACAAAGAGTAAGGAAAAACTAGTGCCTTCAGGATTAGTTAAAAACCCTTTCTCACTTTACATAAGCAACAATGAATGAAATAACAAGAACCTTTAGTGTCTCTGGCTACTGGACATTGAGTACTGATTTAATTTCACTGCACCAAACATTTTGCACACAGTGTTTACACACTCAATAACAGATATGAACAATATATATAATCACTTAAAATTAATATTTTTTAAAGAGACAGCAGACTAACCTTTAATTTCTGCTTATGGGTATAAACATTTAAAAGCCCATAGGTTTTTCTATGCATTTGAATATCATAAATAGTTTAAAATTTTTAATTAATTCTCTTTAAATTACTATTTCTAACATACTTCAACATTTAATCACTAATAAGTCATGTACACGTTGACAGCCAACTGATAAAGATGGATAACTACTCACATCAAAATAGGGGCTGTGGGTAGGGAAAACTATCTCAAAAATAGTCCACTTAGAAGAGCAAATTACACAAAGGAGTCAGGAGAATAAAACTATAGAACCCTAGAATTTTAGAACCCGCCCTCTCAAATCTGTCAAATATTTACAAAAAAAACCAATAGGATTAAATTTCACTTGAGTGAGGGTTCTAAGGGACACCATAATAACCACAGTTATCAGTCACATGCATCAAACATTCCCCAAAGACATACTCTCTACACCAAAACCAAGTATCTAGATCACCTATCTTACCCCAAAATGAATCGATATAGCCAACAACATTCTAATTACCACCTAATTCAGTTTTTAAAACTCTAATATGAGTTAATGTGGCTTTATAGAGAGATGCTTCTATTTTAATCTACTAGTTCTCCAAGTCCCAAGTAGTTTCACCCTATATACTATTTTTTCAATACAAATTTGACAATAAATATGTATTTCTTGTTCTAAAAAGCAATGTCCAAACACTGCAATGTAGAAAGCAGGCAAAACTAAATAGGAATTTATCAATAAAGTTGGAAAAAAAGTTTACTGACTAAAAATTAATTTTAAAAAGTAGTCTATTAATGTTGATTCTTTCTGACATCGAAAAAGTTTTAAGATTAAACTGGAGTTCTGAGTATCAGGGTCCTTCCACAGACTCATAAATTTTTTTAAAACATCTCTATAAGTATCTTTAAAACTTCTGTTGTAAACACTACCAACATTTTACATGTAATAATCTGCATAATCACAATAATCTAATCGAGAACCCCCAGGAGACTTGCATACAAACCAACCTTTCATTCCCCCCCATTAACAGCTGACATTCTACTCTGCCATCTTGACCACAACTCATAACTCATTCTTTTGATCTGAAACCCTTGGGGGAAGTTACCCACGGCAAAGGATACCTACTATTAATTAAATTGAAAAAGTTTTAAAATGAATTCTACTTACGGCAGCACGTCGGACATAAACAGGATGAGAAAGGTGCACATTATTGAGAAGAAATAAGATAGAATCCAATGTGTAGTACTCTCTGGGTTGGCCTTCCTTTCCAGTGCTGAAATAATTAAGGCAAGAGTTTAACTCACAATTCTATTTCAACTCTTTAGGCTTACTCACATGTATTAATTTACCTATACCCACCTTGCTATCCAACAATGGATCTAACATGGCTAACAAAAATACAATGTACAACATTTAATAAGTGCAACTGTCATTAAGGCAAAAGAAACACGAAGACAGACAATGAAAAAAAGCAAGAAGTGCATATTCATACTCTAAGGCACTACACACTTTTTAGAATTTGACACAAATTAGGTTCTGGGCTTTGTCAACAGACAAACTAATCAGTAACACATTCAAGAGGATCCATAAGAGAAAAGAATCAAACTGATTAGGAGAAGCACAACTATTACCGGTGATACACTTACAAGAAATTTATCCTATGTCTCCTAAGTAACATTCTCAAAGTAAACACAACGATAAACTTCAGAGGTATAATTCTGACATCCTTCAAATTAAACTTATGATGTAAAGCCAAAATAAACTGTACCTGTGATAAACAATGTAGTCTAGGGGTGTGAGATGTTTAATGAAAGCAAATAAAAACTTGCTCAACAAATGTTAGTATCCAATCCCCCCCCCACCCTACATTTTCCCCATCTAGAAATGTCAAAGTATCTGAATTCATCTGAATACTGCCCAGTACAATAGGCCCCAGACCTAATTTTCTAGCCTCCATATCCACTTTTCCTCTAAGTTGATTTATTTCAAATCACACATCACTGTCAATTACTATACTATGAAATCTAATACATGGGTAACAACTGGGTTTTTTTTTATGATACAGAAAAAAGCAAAATGACAGCATACTGCATGTGACAGGTAGTTTTACGCTATGAATACAAACACATATACACGTACACAAAGATTAAAAGCAAATAAAGATATATTTATTGGTGTGATTCACTCTTGTAAAAGTTTGAAATCTATTCTAAGCCATCTTTTTTTCACTACTGTCTCCACTAAATTGCTGTCGAAACATTTCCTTTCCAGCATTCATGCCTTTTAAGTATACAGTCCCCTTGTCCTGAAAGACCTAATTCACCATTTCACCCTCAGAATCCCTATCCATTAAAGTTTATTCATTTGTTCACTCATTTATTCAAGAAAAATTTGTAGCATCTCTACATGCCAGACTTCTATGAAACTTTTCCTAACATTCCAAGCTGGAAGTGACTGCTAAGACGTAGAGGTTGCAGCTTCTCTATTCTGATTAGATTAACCTCTGAGGCAAAGACCAGGATCCAAAGAATTTTCCTATTTCTCAGATTGAACCGCTCAACACCCAGACTTCTCCTTAACCTTTTTTTTAAAGGAAAAAAAAAATCAATTAAAACTCCAAATTCAATTCTGTCTGTGCAAATTCTTTGGAAAGGGCAAAACATAGGAAAAATCAAAATATCATTTGTTAACATTTCATAAAGGTAATGAAATCACAAGCCCTGGAAGCCAAAAAACAAAAAATAAAATCCGACCAATCAACTACCTTTCCCTTAGTTTTTCATCAACTCTTCATGAAGCCCACTACGTCCATTCATCAAAATGAGTACGGAAGTTCTAGCCCAAGGGTCCAATTATCCAAATGAAACACCCATGAAACAAACATCAATAAAAAGGCCCAAACGATTCTGACCCAACCCTACACTTTTTAATGACTTAAAATTCAGGACACCCCACGTGGATGGATGTCCGAAAACACTTCTCTTTAAAACACATTTCCCAAAAAGCACACACACACCATCAATTTCTGACTCGGATCTGCGAAGCTCACTCCATGTTACCAGCAAGTTTCTCCCTGAGGAAACTCCTGCCTGCACCTCCAACATCAGCTGGATGACTCCTCCAAAGCCACCAAATCTCCCCGTCCTAACTCCATGTAGTGGGTTCCCTGCCCTCTCTCCTCCAGGAAATCGCGACAGGAGATCAAATTGACCAGGAGCGGCAAGGGCCAGCGGACAGAGACAGCCACAGCATAGGGCGGCCTCGAAAAGGCAGAAGCACTGAAAACACAAAGGGGCGTCCCCCGGAGCGCACCCGCACGCGCGCCCGGCACCCCACACGCACCGGCGAGACGGCCGGCGAAGTCAGAAGCTGCCCGGCACCTTCCGCCTTAGCTTCCCCGGGACCGCGGGGCACGGGCGACTCCAGACGCCGCTGCTCGCTCGCCCTCCTCACCGAAAAGTGCAACTTCGACTCCGGAGAAAAACTTTTCCCCCGAGCACCCGCTTTTTTCCCATCCCCAAGGGGGACGGGGGGGAGGGGCCAGGAAAGAGGTCGCCTGGGGGCGCCCGACTCTGCCCGGCCACCCCCGACCCATAGCCCTGCCGGACTCACCCCCAAACCACATAGTTGGTCTTCACATTCTTGGGCCAGGAGAACTCGCCGAAGATCACTTCGTCTCCCTTCACCACAATCTCCTTCTTCTGGATGTTGTACTGTCGCAGGACACTGAGCACGTCCGCCATCTTCACCCCCCTCGCCGCCGCCGGCCCCGGGCGCCGCTGCCGCCG
>NW_006439191.1:2359671-2369850 GCF_000325575.1 Pteropus alecto
GGGGCCGCGCCTCCGACCCTAAAGCGCGCGCTGAGTGCTCAGTGACTACGCCTCAGTGCGGCCAAAGGCTCTCAGGTCCCTCCTTTGGCGACGATGGAGCTTGGCGAAAGATTTGCAGAATAATAGGCTTACCTTCCCACCTAGGTCGGACCCGGGCCTAGCAAGTGGCCTCTGGATCTTAGTGATTAAGCCCCTTTAGAAGGGCGAGGTTTGGGGTCGTTTGAGCTTTGGTGGATTCACGTTCTGGAAAGGACCTAGTAGTCCAGCGGCGGTCATTCCGGGGCACCGCATTTGTTACTGCTGTTTGACCTGGGTCAAGCTATATACCTTCTCAAAGCATCAGTTGGGTGATGGAGAAAATGGACGTAGAATGAGAATTAAGTGAAAAGGTCCAGCAGATCATCAAAATGTCACAAATGGGGAATCTTCCCTCACAGTTCCTTAGATGATGACTTTTTTCCATCCTGATGAGGAAAAAAACAAAACAAAACAATACAAAACATCACCTTCCACCCTGGCCATTGCCAGTATGGAGTTCGCACCTCCTCCTCATGTCTGCATGAGTTTTCCCCGGGGAGTCCGGGTACTCTGGTTTCCTCCATGTCCCAAAAATGTGCAGGTGAGGTTGTGTCTCCATTGTCCCAGCCTGAGTGAGTGCGGGTAGGTGCGAGTGGCCCTGTGATGGAAAGGTAGCCTGTCCAGGGTGGGTCCCACCTAGTACCCTGAGCTTGTTGGAGAGGCTCCAGCCACCCACCGTCCTAAACTCAAACGGGGTTAGAAAATCATTACCTTATTTGTTTTTATCATTCTTAATTGTTAGCTCACTTTGATTTCACACACGCCTGCACTCACTCAGATGTAGAGACACCAGTGAACCTCACCGTGCACACCTTTGGGATGTGGGCAGAAATACATGCAGCATGGAGAAAAGTGCACACCACCCAGAGAGTCGCTCTGGCCTGAATACAATTTTTTTTTTTCTCATCAACGTTATAACTAAATGACCTTGAAGAAAACGATGTCACTCAAGAACATGCTGTATTACAGGTAGTGTCCTAAGGAGGTGGGATTATCCTTTTCAGTAAAGAAACCAGGGTGACTGGGTTTAGTGTTGTTATAAAGGATAGTGGTATGTGAATGAGACAACAGTATTTTATAGGCGGTTAGGCAGCTAGCTGAGAAGTGTTGAGTGTTTTTTGTCAATAAAAAAGTGCATGGCTTGGGGAACAATTAGGTTCAGTGGAGACCCTAGAACTGTCAATTGAAACTTCCATATGCTTTAGCACTGTTAGTTAAGGCTCTTTTGACAAGAAGGGTGTACTTTGGTGGCTGGACCTAATGAAAGACTGAATAATCCTCCTAAGAGTCAGTACCGATCGTGCTTGTTCAGACCTTTCATGAAAAACAACAACAAAAAAAAAGATTTTTGAATTCAGGATCCTGGAAACAAAATATTTTGATACGCTTCGTTTAACTTGAAAAGTATACTACAATCATTAAAATATATTTTTATTAACACACTTTTTTGTATGTATAATTAACCTAAGATGTCTTTTTGCATTGTCAGTTTTTTCCTAAGTTTTGTAAACAAGGGTTTCCCATACTTATTTTTTAAAATTTGAAGAATGCTAGAAAATTCTAATTATGTTTTTTGACCTTTCATGTTTAAAGGAGCGATTCTTTTTTACCCAATGGCCATTTTGAGAGTTTAGGCATTATTCTGAATCTGGGACCTAAATTGAGAAAAAACAAAAGTAGTTGCTAGAGTGAACAAAAGTTATAAATATCTAAAGACAAGAAATATTTACAAGCAACATTGTAAAAACAGCAATAGACAACAATTGTATAAGGAACTAAATTTTTTCAAAAGGAATCTTTTCAAAACGATTTAAGAATCTGTTAAAAAAACACTGAGAATTAAAATATTTTAGTGACAAAAGGGAGCCTCCTACTAATTTGGCACAGGATAAAAATTCTTTTACAGAAAAAAAGACCCAAATTCTAATTTACTCTTTTGTATATTATTCAGATATTGACTATATAAGATTTATAAATATACATTTATGCACATTTGTATTTAGGCATAAATGAATATATAAATATACAAATAATATATTTAAAATTTTTAAACTATAGCCTTAAATTATGTATATTAAAACAATGTATAAATAATATTAAATTTAACATCTTAAACAATAATAACACTTAAAAAGAAAGTTATATTGATTGTCATACAGTCTTGTATTTCTCTTTAATTACTATCACCTAATATAGTCAACCAGTCATATTAATTATGATATTTAACCAAAATAACCATCTTCTTTTTCTCCAGACAAAGGAGAATACCAGAAGACAGAAAACCAATAATTTCTTAACTACTGTTTTTCATAAATGTGCATTTTATATTATCTTAACAATTTTGAGGTGGTAAAAATAAGCACACATAGATATCACTCAGACATTTGCATATTTTCTTAATCTATTGCCATTGTAAGAAATAAGAATTTAAAAAAATTGTTTACCAACCAATGTTTTTGTATCTGCTTTTTACTTAGAAATTGCCCAGGCATCAAAAGATTAGTTATTAGTTAACTTAATCATTTGACTAAAGTCTTAAAGTTAGTTAGGGATCTGTAATTTACAATTATCGTGAACGCATTAATTTTAATCATGTTATACAATGATAAATTAACTCTCAAAACCAGCATAGGAAATTTAGTAAATTTTAATCATGAGAAATTTAACCCTAGTCTATGCAAAACAAAATATTGTGTTGACATTGTTTTTACATGGTAAATTAAAATTTACAAACTCTTAATCATGCCAAAAGCTCTTGTATTGTAGCTATGTAACCAGGGCTATTCAGTAAATGCACTTTTCAGGATTCACAAAATAAAACTGAGTTTGACAACTTTTTTTTAGATATCATGACTGTATATGAACTGCATATTCCTAGAGTGAGCACACAACTGAATGTTTTTGTTCTATCCATTAGTTAATCTTTATATTTTCAAGAGAAGGAAAAGCAGAACAAAATGAAAAGCGGTCATCTTCAGACGTATGTAAAATTACCACTGCAAAAAGCTAATACTTTCTTTGCAAAGAGAGAAGAGAAATTTAGATGTAGAAATACCCATTTTAATGTGTACACACACAAAAGAGTGTTATTATAGCTGATTTAAAGACTAAATTGGGCCCTTGACAATTTTATCATATAATTAAAAAGCCAAACCTTATCAGTCAGTCTACAAAATGTGGACATGAAGGAGCAGGTGTCTCCTTCCATAAATTAGAAAAGTCTCTCTTTCTTATACACAAACAAGACAATTTCCTCATGAGGATTTATTTTTGTTCTAAAGCACCTCTTAAATGAACAATCTTGTTCTTGTCAAAGGTAGCCAAAGTGACTAGTGCCGTTCTAAATTGTCCCTCTTATAATTGTGACAGAGAGATAAGCACACAAGTTAACATTAGGGTGTTAAGAACATGAGGGAAGCAGGGTTTGGGGCATAGACGTGGCAATTTTCAATTGAGAATACCCTGTGAAAACTGCAGCTGCTTCCTAAAGATGGTACTTATGAAACCTCATGTCTCTGGAATTTGGCCAAAGTCTAATCCTCACCAAACACAGGTGGGCTAAACCTCCTGCTTGTAAGCAGATAAAATTAAACAGAGCAGGGACACAAAGACAAGACTAAGGAGGAAGTTTTTATGTAATTTTTAAATGGAGACTCAAGGCAAAGTTGGTTCAAAGACACTTAGAAGGAACTTTGGGAGCCAGGTCAAGGATAGATGTTCAGGGCCTCTGCATGTCTGCTTCTGACGGACCATAGGAGAAAGGGTTTGAAGGCTACAAAACAATTTCACTAAGGAACAAATACAAATCTGGTCAGATAACAATAGAGTTTTCCTAGGAAAGGGGATAAAACCCAATGTGAAGTACTTGAACAAAATGTTGAAACTCAATTAAATATACCTCCCCAATCCAGGTATAATGGCCTTAAGCAGAAAGAGACACAAGAGATTTCAGAGGTCCAGACGAGAGAGTCTGGGGTCCCAGTCTGTGGCAGTGAGGATCTCTGCTGAATCTTGACAGAAACATGGATTCTGTCAATGACCTTCAAAGACCAGCAGGAACACATTGTGGAGAGAGGAGTACCAATCTTTACATCATAAAGAGTTAAGAGATTCAGGGGAATATGCTTTTTTTTGAAATGCCACCGAAATTTCTGTCTTCAGTATGAAGCAGATAATTTACTAAATTATAAACATGAATTTATTTACACTATGTGCCTCTATTAAATTTTACAAGACACATACATTACTCTTCTACATCAATAGTTAAAGCTTTCCATACTAATAAATGAATTTTTTAGTCTCAAATATGATTGTATTCACCAGTGAAGTTGAAAACATAGCTCCCCCATTCATTCTCTTTAAATTCATAAGAAAAGGAAGAATAAAAATACCAGGTTAACCTCTTCTTGACAGAAGAAAATGGACAAGGCAAAGCAACATTGACCCCTGTAGAGACAGAAAAGACAAAATTCCAGAAGGCAAAGGTTAGAAAACGTCTATCACAGAACACTGTTTGTTCAACACCGGATGGCACTCAGAGTTATTAATTTGCCTAGTACAAGGGTTACAGACCACCAGAGATCTTCAAAAAATAATAATTTGCTCACACTTCAAAAAAAAACAACACATTTTCTGGTCTTGGCATTTGAGTCCATTGACCCAGAAATTTAATAACACACATTTTATGGATATAGAACTGATATAGAAGTTAGTACTTGGCAGAAAATAACAGCAAATACTTTCATTAGAACATACCAGATGCTAATTCTTCAGAAAACTGAAGTGGTAAACTTACTAATTCTTTAAAGGAAGTTCCCCTAATCAAGGACGTATCTTTTATTTCCTATGTAAAAAATATACCGAGGGCATACTTGGTTCAAAAATATTGCTCCTAGTTCTTCCATGTAGGTATAAAATACTCACTGGGTTTCTTTCCCCTGTTCTCCAGGCTCAGAGCATTTAAATATCTTTCAGTTTGACACTTAAAATATCTAAATAAATCTTTAATCCTTTCCATTTTTACTATGCAGCTGCATATTCTAATGTACCTAACAAAAGTATTTTCTTATTCATTTCATTCTTGAATTAGGATATACGTCTTCTGAGTATAAGAAGTTCAAATAACATCTGACACCTCCATTGTTACAGCTTTTTATCCCTGGGTTTCTATAAAAAGACTAGATAGGTCCTTGTGTTATAATTAAAAAATATATATGTATTTGGGTTTTGCTCCTGGTTTAGTTCCTGGCACAGAGCTCCTAAAACCTTGGAATTTCCTGAGTGGTTGAAGTGTCTTTTGTTATTCATAACAAGCCTCACTCCCCTGTACCTGAGTTTATGTTAATGAGGCGATTCCTGGGGCTTTCTTATTTAGTTTCAAGGGAGGGGTTGGCTGTGTTTAAGGGTTGAACATTCAATACCACGCCTCTCTAGCACCAAAGGCCAATGATTTCATCAGTCTTGCTTATGCAATTAAACTTTGATGAAAACTCTCGAACAATAAGGTTTCAGGGGAACTTCTGGGTTAGTGAACATATTGATTTGCTGGGAGAGTAGTGTTTACCTGGAGAGCGTCTGAAAGCTCTGCAACCAACCTCCCCACAACCCAGTCCTGTGCGTCTCTTTTATTTGGTGGTTCCAGAGGTGTATCCTTCATAATACAACTGAAAAAGCGGCGCTTTCCTGAGTTTTGTGTTTTTCTAGCAAATTATCGAACCTGAAGGGAGGTTGTAGTAGCATCCAAATTTGTAGTTGGGCAGGCATAAGTGCAGGTAGCCTGGCCTCCCCCTTTTGTGGATGGTGTTTGAAAAGGAGGCAGTCTTGCAGGGCTGAACCTGCGGGGGTGTTTGCCAACTCTAGGTGGTGAATGTCAGCATTGAATTGAATCATGGAACACCCATCTGATGTCAGGGCATTGGAAACCTGATTGTTTGGAAAAGCAGCAGTCCTTCTGAGGCTTTCCTGCAAAATAATAATGTGTTGTAATTTTTGTACTTGTAAAATAAGAAACTCTATAGTGCCAAAAGGTTTACAATGAATTTCAGTAATGGTTTTCTCAACGTAAGAAACATCCAAACCTGTAGAGAATTTTAATGAGTTTATTTGAGCCAAATTGACGACAACCGCCAGGAAGCAAAATCTCAACAGATTGAGAAAATGCTCTGGAGAATGGCAGTTTCGCAGTTTATTTTATACATTAGAATCAAAGGAGGAGATGTAAGGAGGATTACATGAAATCCATTCATGGTAGATTAAGGGAGAAGGAAAAAGCAAAGGGGGGAATCTCTGAGATTGGATAAAAAGCAAAACGGTGAGACATACTTCTTTCCATTGGTTGGTCCAGGATATTAAACGTTTACAGCACATAGAGGTGTGATGCAGGGAATAAGAACAGTGAGGGGTTCTGTGGTCTCCTGTTCTGCTGCTGGCAGTTGTGTCTGGAGAGATCTGGAAAAGATTACTCTGACATTTCAAAAGGATATTATCTTAGATGTAAAAAGACAACAGATGGACTCACTGGAGGTAAATATTAACCTTTGTCAAGGAAGCTACAGGTGACCCGCTTTTAGTTAGGGATTTTTATGTTCCCACCATTTTGTGTGGTTACTTTCAGTCTTTGAGTTTGTAAGGCCTGCCTTGCAGGCCTCTTCTGAATTTGTCAGATTTGGTATGTGGCCCCTTTTTCATCCACAGTTTTAAACCAATGTGATTTTAATTACAGTTGCAGTATACTTGGGGGGAAAAACACAAGGGGGAGACATTCTTCAGTCTATAACAATGCGTGGGCACACAAATTTGTTTTCCCTTTTCAAACAGGGTATGTAATAGTGAGGCCAAAGGGAAAATAGGACACATCTTTATGAACCATGACTTTTACACCATGTTCACAAAATTGAAGAAAAGATAGAGTGTTATCTCTTATGGGCAGGTACTTGTATACTGTGCCTAAAATGACCGTCAGTAACTGACACAGGGAAAGAATGAATATAGTAAAACAAAAACAAAATTAGCGCAATGCAAAATTCACAGAATGTTCACAAAATACACAAGCCAGTAATGAAATATCAGGCTTTCTCTAGTCTATTTTAGGTTATGTAGGCTGAAAAATGGCGGTGGGCTGAAAAAAATGGTCCTTCCCCCAAAATATCCAGGTTGAATTCCTGGAACTTTCGAATGTTACCTTACTTGGAAAACTGAGTCTTTGCAGATGTAATTTGGATACAGACCTTACGAAGATCATCCTGGATTATCCAGGTGGGCACTAAATCTAATCATTAGTGTCCTTATTAGGGACAAACAGGAGAGGCCATGTGAAGAAGCAGTGATTGAAGAGATGTGGCCACAAGTCAAGGAAGCCAGGGAACACCTGGAGCCACGGGAAGGTGGAAGAGGAAGGAAATTAATTCTCCTTTACAGTAGCCTCTAGAAGGAACACCGACCACTCTGCCAGATTTTGTACCTGCAGCATCCAAAACTGTGAGAAAATAAATTTCTGTTCTTTTCAATTGGTGATAGTGAGTTAGAGCAGCACTAGGAAACTGGTAAAATAGCTGACCCTGGAGGGCTCACAATCACACACTTTTTTTTTTTTTTAAGTTACTTTGGAGGGAGAATTTGCAAAGCTTCCCAAGAGAGCTAGGGTCCACAGATTGGACCCACTACAGAGGACCTCCCTTAAGAGCCCTTTTGATCTAATTTAGTGAGTTTAGCAGCTTTCAACGTAGGCAGGGGATAAACCTGCTCTTGATGGCAAACAAAATGTGTGAGCTTTCATTGACAATTTAAGCAATAAAAACACAAGTTAAAAAAAAAACTGTAAAGGTATGTCAATTATTTGAAACGACACCATGTTGAGTGGTGAAAAAAAAAAATAGAAGTTATAAGGCTGTATTTACCAATATTCTTTTTATTTTCCGAGAAGCTGTGCTAGCAAACTATTGCAACAGATGTGGTCCATGGAGCTGAAGTGCCCTCCACCAGCCGCCCGCCCGCTCCCCTGCTCCCGCGGCCGCAGGGGGTCTACGCCACGGCGCTCGGCGGGGCTTAGAAGCTGGAGGGGTCTCCCCCGGACACGACGACGCCCAAGCCTGAGCGCAGCGTCTCCTCCTGCCTTCCTGCAGCCAGTCTCCCGCCACCGCGCCCTCCCGGCGGCTCCCGGCATCTCCGCGCCTGGGTAGGACCTGACGCCGGCCACTAGCTGTCTCTACGCCTTGAGGATGTTCGCGTCAAGGAAGTAGTAGAGGCTGTTGCTGTCCATGTTGCAGCCACGGCCACCTGCGCAGCCGTCAGCACCTGCGAGTCTCTGGGTGACAGGTCCAGCCGTACTTTCGACCCGGAGCTTCCACGGCCGGCCTGGGCTTCGCGGGGCAGCACCAGGAGGCAGGACGCAGGCAGGGCCAGGCCCGGCGCCCGCGGGAGGTTCGGACGCGCCAACCTGGTGAGTGGTGAGCATGGTGGTCAGTGGCCGGCCGCGGCCCGCAGCGCTTTCTCTGGGCTCCCGGGGCCCGCCCCGTGGGGCGCCCTCTGTGCCTAAGGAAGACCTGGGTATGGCAGGGGCTGACCGCAAGTCCTCCTCCCCAGCGCCTCGCGAAGAGCAGGCTGCCAGTACAGTCTTGACTCTGCTGTGCTAGGTGTCCCCCACTGTGTTCTCAACATGCACGAACAAACCGCGTGCTTCTTACTGTGCTACTGTAGACATCACGGTTACCACCAAAAGTCATCACTTCTGTAGCTACCCATTCAAGCACAAAGAACTTGAAAATTATGATATATCATGGTTAATTCAGGCATACCATTTTTGTCTGAAGTACTGTCATTGTGGGATCCCTTTTTAAAAATCTGTCCAATGAATTCTGGACTTAACCATAGGTCATCTCTGCTATATCAAAATTAAATGGTGACATGATTATTTCACCTCATAAAGGTCTTTATTTTGTAAAACTATTTGAGACAATAAGCTAAAATTCTACTTCAAAACCAAAAATAACAGTGAATTTCCTAAATGCTCTCTTTTGATTGATTTAAAAAACAAAACAAAATTCCATAACACTATAAATAACATATCTTAATTTTTAAAGTTAATTTTGGATTTATGAAGAATGACTTCACATCTTTTAGGGTATTTGTTTTTGCAACTATCCTCTTTTTATGAAGTCAAGAAGCATAGCCTACTTGAAGTTAGAAAACTATCAGAGACTGAAGTTCCAATTTTGTAACCTGGTAACATGGATATTAAACTTAGTTGAGCATGAAGGATGGAAAAAGGTATGGATTGTTCTAATAATTGTTTAGAATGTAGCCATACCATTTGACCTTTGACCTTACTTAACAAATAGATTTCAATATCTTCACTAAGTTAGGAGATGACCCGCCTCCTCTTATACAGCGAGCGACTGCACAGAGGCCTATTATTACTATGACTCAGTGGCACAATCTTGTCATTAGCAGCACTGGCCTATTTTCAAAGTCATGGCAGGAGAACTCTGGGCTCTTTTTAAGTTTCATTTTCTAAGCTCACTTTTACTTTTAAGACAATCTTTGTTTTCTTTCGACGAACGTTCTACGTTGAATTACTTTTTTAACTATGAGTTAAAATTCAATATTCCCATGATTGTTATGGATTCTAGATCAATGGCCTTATTTTAAGACGGCATATTTAGGCTCTTAGTTCACCAACATAGAGACCTGTCCGACAGGAAGTTGTGAAGACGCTGTCATCCTTAGGTACTTGGATTGTTTTGGACGGTCATTATGTTTTTAGTCCTTTTCGCCAGAATGTTGGCCATAAAGCCACTCACTGTCCCCACATGCCTATGAGCCTTTACGAGCGTCCCTAACCCAGACAGAAACAGGTGCGAAGCTTGAACGAGCCGTGGAGACCAGCAGGTGAGGTTCTGGCTGGGACCGAGGGCGGAACTCTCTGGGACCACCAAGAATCTGAGTTCCAGCTGTGCTGCTAGTTCGGCGGCGAGGGAGCGAGGAAGCTCGCGCCAGCCCCACTGAGACCACGCTAGCAGCGGACAGGAGAGTGGCCGGTGGCGGAGGCGTAGCTGGGCGCACGGGGCGGGGCTTGCTGGCGGAGGCGGGGCTGGGTGCGGGGCG
>NW_006439191.1:2370616-2407477 GCF_000325575.1 Pteropus alecto
GCCGGTTCTGCCGCCTCTCACGTATGCGCGGTCCACTGTGCATCTCTCCCTGCCTGGGAGTTATTTCCTACCCATTCGATCTGGTAACTCCTACCAATAATGATATGTCTCTCTGGAGCATTTAGCATTTTGCCTGCTAAGCACATAGTAGGCGCTCCATGCATGTGGCATGACAAGTGGGTGCTTCATCGTTTGAAGTGAAAGGTTTATTATGCACTGACTTCTCTTTTGATGTCCCTCTCCTTAATAGGCGATAACTTTTGCAGAACTCAACTAGAATAAGGAGAAAGGTCCTTTCCAGAAACTTTCTCTTTTAGTTGGCAGGAAAGGGGGTGATATTTCAGAATGCACCTTCTACCTGCTCTCACTACCCCAAAAAAAATCTTAAGAAAGTTCTACTGGAACTCTTCCTTCAATGGTGAATATTGTAGTAGATGGTTTAAGGGATGAAGAATGTTGGAATTGAGATGGAAAGGGCTTGTTTTCTTAGTTGATAAACCAAATAGACCGCTTATTTATTCCAACAAAGCACCTTCTAAGGTCCAGGACAGAACTGATTAACCTCCTTTCTTTTCTGGTTTATATTCCAGAAACTCAGTCTGCTTTTTCCTTAAAGCTGCACTGTCTAAGTTGGCTACAGTTTGTCTAGCTTGCTTCTCCTACCCTCTGTCTGAGATGAGCACACAGGCCCTTTTCCTTTTAAAGGTTTCCTTGCTAAACTATTGGGAAGCAAGAAACAATATATTGTAAATATTGTAGAATTACAATGTTCCATTCCAGTAGTTTCTGTCTCTAACTCTTCTTTGTGATTACTGAAAGTGATGTTTGTTATAGCTTCCTTATTTTAAGGGTACAGGCAGAAAGATGCTCATCATCCAAGGACAACATGTAAAAAGCCATTTAAAGTAGATTCTTAAAACAGTAAAGTTTTATGCTATACAGTAAAAAAAAAGAAAAGAAAAAGAAAAAAGGTTTGATGGGTACCTTAAGAAAAACCTAAACATTTAAAAAAGTAGCATACTTTTATGGTTAACAACGTTTAAATTTTAAGTATACTCACAGTGAATAATTCAAGTGTTTGGAGGGAAAATTTTTTCTATCAAAACTTGAGTTTGCAACAGAATCATCAGGAGAATATTTGAATCTTTAATTCTTTCTCTCACCCTCTTAATCCCCAGATATTAAAGTAATTCTTTTTTGGAGTCTCTTATTTATAATCATTTTTGTAAGATTTGTAATTTCACCCTGCAATCAGTTTGCATCATGAGATCTGATATTGTTCCAACCATGTTGGGCCTGGCTGATCATGAAAGTGGGAGTGGATGGGGAGGTTCTAGGAGTAGGCAGAGAGGTTCGATGTGCTAAACTGGTCAGTTTTTTAGTGAACACTTTCCTGTTGCAATGAATGTCTCCTTTTACAAACTCCCAACAGCTTGGTTTCGGATAAGAAACACTGATATAATTAGGGTCTTTGTAATTAGGAAATAACAGTAATAATGTCAAACGTTATTGAACATATACTGTGTTCAAGACACTGGTCTGCTTTCTGTAAGTCAATTCATTCACTTTCACAAAACTCTGCAGTAGGAGTGATTATTCTCACTTTACAGATTGGGAAACTTGGAGCTATGGATTGTTGTGGTTTAGAAATTTTAGTTTCCTTAAAAATTTTTTCACTTTTAAAACCTCTCCGTTTTTAAATATACTTTTAAATTTTAAATTTTTTCACTTTTAAAACCTCTCCGTTTTTAAATATACTTTTTAAATATACTTTTAAATTTTACTTGATGAAATTTGTTAATAACATTATATAAATTTGAGGTGTACAACGTTATAATTCAATATCCATAAAATCTTTGGATCTTCATAGGTTATCTGTGTCAAAAAGTGTTCATGGAGTTTTGGCATGTTTCGATAAGAAAATGGAAACTACATTTTAACCAATAGTCAGATCATAGGGCCTATCATCAGGACAGTCTTTTTGAAATTTGGTGCCAGGCTTTAAACACAATAAATGTGATTGCATCAAATAATTAAAGGCATTGGGAAGTTAGTTAGAGAAGCACACAGGCCCTTTTGGTCTTAGTAAAGAAATACTTTGTAAACTGATATTTTGTACTGATAATAAGTAAAACTTTTTTCTATTTCCTAAGTTTGGATATATATTTGCATATGAGGTTTTCTTCACATGGATCTCATCTCACATATTATCTTTAATGTTCGATAAACTGTGCTACCTTTAAAAATCCCTTTTAGGATGGGGAACAGCATGTCATCATCATCTTTGGGGAAGCCAGGAACTGCTCCTGCAGATCAAATCCAGGTGAGTGATGCGGGAGATGCAGTATAAAAACTTTCCTGTGTGGAAAAAAAATTTTGTCTTACACAATGAATGTGCTTATTCAGTATCCAACCTGCTATAGTTCAGCAAATGTATTACTAAATTAATATCTATTTTAATATCTACTATCCAAATAATTTCTGTGACAAAAAAGTCTATTTTGATAGTCAAAATTCATGAGATTCATTCTTTTTTTTTTTTATGCCTACAGCACCTGGTCTTCCTAGGTGATCTCCCATCCAAGTACTAACCAGGCCCAACCCTGCTCAGCTTACAAGAGCAGATGAGATCAGGCTTGTTCAGGGTGGCATGACCGTAGACTGAGATTCATTCATAATGGAGTCTTCACTCTCTCTCAGTTGGGTCTGTGAGGTTGGCTCCCCCTTGCCATTGTCCCCATCTCAGGTCGAGGTGTCCTTAACCGGGGGAACTGTTTGATTTTGGCCTGGGAAGCTGTATAACAGCTTCCTTCCCTAACACAGAACCTAGTACACAATACTCTAAACAGTCTTCTCAGGGGTGCCATGCACCGCTGTGTTCTCCTGTTTTCCTCTTTTTTTCCCCTACTGCAAATCCCAGTTAATTCTGCCTCTGAAAAATTTCTCGTGTATGTATGTTTTTCTTTCCTGCCGCTTCTAAGACATATTTGTGTTTTTCTTTCTCTGCTCCTCAACCACCAACCACTATCACATACAGAACATTTCTGCCTTTATTTGCCTAAAAAAATATTCACTCACAGCTGTCAACTGTAACGGCAATGCTAGAAACCTACTGTGAGGGAATTGCCCTTTTTAAAAATGAGAATACAAAATGATGAACTATTACCAAGGATGATCTTGAGAAAAGGTGAGGAGGAGGGTTCAAGAAAGTTTAGCACTGTCATCTGGAGTTTCAGCTCACTTTGGGATCTTTTCATCAATGTTTGTACTACATGTCAGCACCCAGGATGGTCAGACCCATGTCACTTACAGTCTCCGTGTGCCTGTAACGTGAGGCAGCATGGCGGGGGAAAGAGCGCTGGCTTTGGTGTTGGGATGGGTTGAGTCAAATCCCAGTCTTACGGATGTCTCAGCCTCAATTTTTCATCTATAAAATGGGTTCAGTAATACATTCTGGTATGGCTGGCTTTCCCTGAGATAGACTCCTATACTCAATATTATGAGTAAGCAGAAGAGAAAGCATAAGAAATAGTCCACTTGCAGAAAGCTGGCCTGTGACTTAGAACCATTCTGATACCCCAGGTGGGTGTGACTTCTGAATCACTTTGCCCAGGTACTCTGCTTTTTGGCCTGCATCCTGAAGGTGCTTCTTAGGACCCATGTAAGAACAACATATCCGGATGCCTGGGTCTAGACCTACCCATTCAGAATCTCTTGAAGGACCCAGACATTCATATATTTAGAAACAAACAAACAAAACATTTCATAGGTAAGGCAGATGCCTAGCAAAGTCTCCTGGTTTTTGTGGTCAAGGCTTGTTTCCAAAGCAGGCTGATATCATTAGAATCATCCGGGAAAGTATTTAAAAATACAGTTTCTGGCCTCTGCCTCAAATGCATTGAATTAGCATTTCTGGAAATAGCTTTTCCAGGAACAACAATATATGAATACTTTATCAATACAGTCATGCCAGTTTTTTTGTTTGTTTGCTTGTTTTTTTTTTACTATAAAGATATAGGGTGGAAATTGTTATAAGCTGCTGTTTCTTCCTGGGTCAGTGAAAGTTTAAGGAGAAATCCTATGTCAGCCCTCACCACTGAATGTTAAGGGAAGTGAGGCTAACTCTGGAACACCTTTTAACTATTTGAGAGGCCTGGTTTGTAGAATCAGACTTGCGTGGGTTCAAATCCCAGCTCTGCCATTTAGCTGAGGACTATGAGTAAGTCGTTTGCCTTCCTCTGTGAAGTGGAGGTGATAGCAGGACCTATCTCAGGACTGTAGCAAGGATTAAATGAGCTAGTGAAGTGTTGTGCATGCGTCTGGCACGCAGAAGTGTTTGCTGGATATGAATTGGGTCCGATTATGTTACTACTGTTATTAGTCCATGCCAACACCTTCCGGCCATGACATCCTTCTCCTCTAATGACACTCCTCTGAAGTGAATATTACCCTCAATCTACAGATGAGAGAATAGATGATGGAGACTTAGTTTTAGCTCTGAATGGTGAGACCCCAAAATCCATATCCTTTCCTCTATATTATGGTTTCTTTCGAAAAGATAATGTCTGAAATTAAAGTGATTTTTTGTTTGTTTGTTTTACTTCAGGAAACAATTTCTGATAATTGCGTGGTGATTTTCTCAAAAACATCTTGTTCTTACTGCACAATGGCGAAGGAGCTTTTCCATGGCATGGATATTAACTACAAAGTGGTGGAGCTGGACATGCTTGAGTATGGGAGCCAGTTTCAGGACGCTCTCTACAAAATGACTGGGGAAAGAACCGTGAGTGTCTCCTCTGTGGTGCTTTTCCCCCGGTGGGTGGTGATCTGAATCACTAGGGCCCATATCCTTCGTGTTAGGAAAAGACAGCCAGACATTCTCTGAGAATCTATGTTGAGAAAGAAATGGCAGATCCGGAAGCCAGATTCATAGAATAGGAAACAGCAGAGTTAATTTATTTTATTTTTACTCTTTGCCGTGTGTGTGTGTGTGTGTGTGTGTGTGCGCGCGCGCGCGCGCGCGCTGACTGTGACAGGTGGGGTAATGGTGTTGTCATGAGTCCTTGCTTGTCTACAAACCTTTAATGCCACCTGGAGCTCTTCTCTTGATGAAAGTATCCTTCCTCCTTCACTTGGACAATACAGACCAGGGGTCAGTCTTCAGTTACTGTGCCAGTAGGAGTGCTTTAGTGCTCCATGTTTTTAGATTCTTGAAACTTGTGGATTTTTCCATAATAAGCATTGCTAGCAAAATATACAGTGTTGCCATTTCCCTTCTTGTTCATATATATATGTATATATATGTGTGTGTATATATGGAAGTTTATAGTATACTTGTCCCCTTTTAGCAAACAACTGTAAGAAACTTAAATGTTAACAGAGACTGCTTTATTTTACCTTTTATATGCTGTAGTGATTACGAAGAAGGACTTGAGAATCAGATTGCCCTGGATTTAAATCTGATCATTGTCATTTACTGTCACTGTGATCTTGGGCAAAGTTCCTATGCCTCATTTCCCTCCAAAATAAGGCTAAAAATCATACCTAACTCAAGGGTTGTAAAGATTTAAATAGGGAACTTACAAGAGAGCTTAGTATGGTGCCCGGCCCATAAAATTGCCCACGGTGTGGGCATCAATTATTATTATGGGAAATGGTTTTCTACTTCTGACACTAAGGTGACACCTAATCCTTTGTTTATCCAACAGGTGCCAAGAATATTTGTCAATGGAACTTTTATTGGAGGTGCAACTGACACTCATAGGCTTCACAAAGAAGGGAAATTGCTTCCACTGGTTCATCAGTGTTACTTAAAAAAAAGGAACAAGAATTTTAGTGATAGTAAAATGTCAGTTATTTAAAGTAATAATGCTTTTTGAATGTTTGAGGATGTTTAAATATGTGAATCATCTTCATGAAAAAGTTGTAAAAATAATGAATAAATCACTGTGGAAACCTCATCTTCCTGCTTGCCAATTCTTGAGAAAAAGAGGTGATATCTAAAACTGAAGGAGTGGAGTTATATCAAAAGATAAAGAATGTATTTTATTAGGAATTTATTTATGAAATTTTACAACCAAGAGGTAGAAGGTTAACATTTGGAATTCTTTATTATATATACTATTCGGAAGGAGTTAACTCCTTACCTTTTACATATTTTAGTGGTGAAGACTAATTTCTCATTAAAATGTGAAGCTTTCACTGGTACAGTTCTGAACTTGGTAGGGATATGTCCTTGAACTATATTGTGCAAGACTTCACACTTTGTACTTCTAGAAAAGTATGTTAAATTTATAGGATGGAATGAAACTTATTTCAGAGAACCCAAATTAGTAATTTATTGACTTAGTGGTTCCGAAGAACAGAACTGCACCTATGGGCATTGTGAAAAAAGACAACGGGCCCAAAATGGAGTCATATATGCTATGCCTATGTCACCAAAATGAGACTAATACCTAACCTAATTGCAGGTCAGCCCCTTCCAGGAATGTAATCTCAACCAGCTGGTCTGGAATTTCCTGGTCAGCAGAGGGAGGAAATCTACCTGATAGACCCCTGCCATCCTCCACAGAAAAGTGACTTTGCCTGAAACAATCCACTCTTTGCTGGAAACTTCCTTTTCTCACCTCTTCTGCCTAAAAAATCCTTTCATTTTGTACAGCTCTTCAACAGAAATTAAAAGGAGGAAGACTTCAGTCTTATACGAGGATGAACTTTTGAAACAGTTCAGAAATGCACTTGACTTAATATTAAGTGCCTAAGAAGCATTTTACTAGGTGGTCACACAGAGTCACATGGTCAGATTATCAGATGCTGGGAAGAGAAAACTTAGAGAAGGGAGGAAAATGGATTTTAAAAGAAATGGGCGCTTCTTTGTGGTCAAAACACACCAAGGAATCTTTGGACAGACCTGCAGAAGACAGCCGGAGGCCATGCTTTCTACATGAACTTACTAAACTGCCATTAGACCTTGATAAAGCAAGAATTAGGACTATTTTATCTCCTGTGATAACTTGTAATACTGGAATGAATGCAATAGAGAATGAAGTGTCTTTTATTTTGCATTATGTCATGAGAAATTTTACATACTTGCTGTGTTGTAAAAGCTTTGTTAGAGAGTAGAAGTCTATTTTCTTGTGTGATATTGTGACTTATAAGGATATATTTGGTCTTCATCCCTTTCTTGGCACACAGCTCCTAAACTCTTGAAATTTTCTGAGCCAGAAAAGTGTCTTTTATTGTATTAATGAAGTGACTTGTAAAGCCCATAAGGGGAGAACCAAGCAAGGAATTAGAACTTCTAGTGAGGGGCAAGGGACTGAGATTAAATTGAATCACCAAATGGCAGGTAATTTAATCTATCAGGCCTATGTGATGAAGCCCCTATAAAAACCCAAAAGTACAGAGTTTGGAGAGTTTATGGGTTGGTGAATACGTGGAGATTTGAGGAAGCAGTGCCTGGGGAGAGTATGGAAGCTCCGTGCCCTTTTCCCACACCTCGCGCTGTGTATCTCTTCCATCTGGCTATTCCTGAGTTACATCCTTTTACAATAAACCGGTGATCTAGTGAGTAACATGTTTCTCCGAGTTCTGTGAGACACTCTAGCAAATTAATTGTACCCAAGGAGAGCCCCTCATTTGAACCCTCAATCTATAACCAGTTGATCAGAAGCAAAGGTGACAACGTGGCTTCAATTGGTGTCTGAGTGGGAGGTGGGCGGCAGTCTTCTAGGACTGACCAGCTGCCCTGCCAATCCTGGATGACCAAGAACTTGTTTTAATAGGTTATGCAGGTCTAGTTACAAAGCCTAGGGTTAAGGGAGGGGATTACAGAAGGGACCACAAGGAAGTACCAAATCCTTAGTGAAAACAATCCTATCTGGTACTTGCAGTGATAACACCTATTAGATCAAGACAGAGGAGTGTTCATTTCACTAATTATACTTAGGCATGACTAATAGGTAGGTGACTTAATCTCTTGGAACTGTAAGTTCCTTTTTTAAAAAAGGCAGATAACACCATCTGCAGATATTGTAAATCACAACAAGTGCTTAGTACAGAGAAGACACGTTAACATATAATTTCTATAATCACGATGGCTCAGAAATACATATAGCAGTCTCCATCTATCCTCAGGAGATATACTGAATGCTTTCCCCTCCCCGACATCGACCTGAAACTGGACAGTACTGAACTCTACATACACTATGCTTTTTTCCTACACAAACGCACCCATGATTAAGTTTAATTTATAAATTAGGCACAGTGAGAGAATAACAGTAACTAATAATAAAATAGGACAATTATATAATACACTGTAATAAGTGAGTAAAGCCTCTCACAGGAACAGGACAGGACTCACCTTTTCATTTAGAGGAACCCATTTGTAGCTTTGATGTGCTGTATCCGAACTGCCAGTGTCACGACTCCTGTGCTTTGGGGACACTGTGAAGTAAAACCAGGATGACTTGAGCACAAGCAGTGAGATACCACCAATCTGACACCTGAGGTGGATACTGAGCGACCAACAGCGGGAAGCGTCTACAGCCTGGAGACCCGGATGAAGGGGGAGATTCACGTCACGTGAGGGTGGAGCAAGGCAACGCGAGACTTCATCAAGCTACTGTGCACGGCGCGCAATTTAAAACGTGTTTTTTTTTTATTTCTGTAATTTTCCATTTAATATTTCCAGACTTAAGTTGACCACAGGTTACTGAAACCGCAGATGAGGAGGGCTTCTGTATGTTTTATTGTGGACTCACCACGGTTTTCCAAGGTCCTAGCTACAATTTTATGAGTGGTTTCCATTTCTTCTTTTCTGTATAACTTTGCTTTACCATTACCATGGACAGGATGGTTGAGACAACAAACTTTTCTCACATTTCTTGAGGCTGGGAAGTCCAAGATCAAGGTGCAGGATAAGGTGGTTCTTGGCGAGGGACCTCTTCCCAGTTGAGGACTGCCATCTTCCTGCTCTCACTTCTCTTACAAAGGAACCGATCCATCATGAGGGCTGAGACTAATGACCTACCAAAGGTCATATCTTCAAATACTTTGGGGATTTGGGTTTCAACATATAAATTTTGGGGAGACACATTCAGTCCATATCACCATACCTTATAGCTGGATAAAAATAATAGAAAAAAACTAAGAAGGAGTTGTTGCAGTAGCTCTGCTTCTTTTCCAGAACTATAGGCTAGAAAGAAGACAATGGTAACCCATTTAAGAAGTGTTATCTTTTCGGTCCTAGCTTTAAGATCTGGAAGATAAACTTTATTGGAGCCCATTACCATTTTAAAAATGGCCATTCATTTTCTCATTTTCTTTAACTAAACAATTTACACTTCAATTGCCAAAATATTTAATTGGGAAGCTGTTGAGAAAAGCGTCTTTTGTTTAAATTTATCTGGATTTTACTGTTTCCTAAAACATGATAAAAAATTGCACAAAGCCGTTTTTTCGTTAGGTTTAAAATTGTTAAAAAATTTGTCTAGTTATTTCACCTCTGAAGAAATGTATAGTTTGCAATCTTCCTTTCTCCTTACAACTGTCATTTTTATTTCGTTTATTTATTTTTAGGCGAAGCAACCCTTGGTTGACTTCACAGATTGCAAGGACCTTGTCAGCTTACAAGCCTTTATTTTTACACCTTCAGCACCTGGTCTTCCTAGGTGGTCTCTCACCCAAGTACTAACCAGGCCCCACCCTGCTTAGCTTACAAGATCAGATGAGATCGGGCTTGTTCAGGGTGGCATGGCCATAAACTCAACTGTCATTTTTAAACAGAGAACTGTAAAATCAACCAAATGTTTAAAGTGAGTAGGCTCTAAGTTGCTCTCATCCTTCTGCAAAACTTCCAGCTCTGATGTTAGAACTTTTGAGAAAATTTTTATGGGAATTCAGATAGAAATGTCTGCAAATTGGTACTGAAATAACATGTTTTTATTTGCATTAAACTGACTTTTGTTAACTTTTCCCAAAGGCAATTTTGAGATATTTTTCACAAAATAATTGTTTTTAAAACTTTTAATAATGTGCAGTTTGATTAAATCCAGTTTTGATCCTATAATTAAAATCCACTGTAAAAGAATTCCCAACCACATGTGCTTTAAATAAATAAGTTACATACAATAGACATTATAAGGCCAATTTAATTATCAAAACCTTATTTTATCTTATTCTCATATAACATTAAGAGTCTTAGATTTTATAAAGCATATTACAGTCTTAAAACTCTTATTTAAATAAATAAAAAGACAATTATTTGATGTGCATAGTTTATTTGGTACTTCCGTCAATTTCTACAATAATACAACTAACCAGAAACAGTTCACATAGTGCCCACCTGCATTCCATGTCTAAAATGATTTATTCAGTATGGCATTTTGCAAGGATAGAAAGGAGAGGAAGTCAAGATTTCACAGTATCAATGGAAACTGTTTTATCATGAAATAAATTTAATACGTATTTCATTTTCTGTTAGAAAACAGCAAAATTACATTGTTAGATATTTACAGTGAAAACTTGGAAGACTAAACAAAGCATCCATGAGTTTATCGACAGACCTAGGATCCTCCCCAGCGCCCCCTTTTCAGGGTCTTTTCCCTTGAAATGACACTTGTTATAAATCAAACTTTATATAATTTTAAGCACCAGCTTGACAATTTAAAGTTTTCTTTCATGAAATTTTATAAAAGATTCCTGCTTTGGAAGGCAAAGTGAATTTAAAAATGTACATGTAATTAAACAAATCACTGGCCTGGATATGTTTTATTGCAACAGTCACGTTTTACAACTACATTCACTTCTTTGAATAAATTCACTTGTAGGCTTGAAACAAAATATTTGCCTTTTGTCTTGAAAAATTTCCTGAAAAAATTAACCATTTTTTGGAACTACGTATCTGTATTTTTCATTCATAGTGTTTAAATATGCAACTTGGTCCTTGGAGATAATGTTACATAAAATCCAGCTTCTTGGATAATTTGTTATATAAAACAATAAAAAAACCTCAAACTACCACAAACATTACTGATGTTAACAGTCATGTACGTATAACACATCAATGTCCCAGATTATCCCGTTAATAGGTGCTTCAACTAATGGACAATCAAGTTTTAGAACTTAATAAGTTCCCATTCATCACAGAAGAGTGAAAGCTCTAAAAGATGCTTTGATTTCTGTTACTCGAGAAACACTAACACTAGTAAGGCATTACTTAGTGAGCAGACCCTATGGAAAAGAACTAGTATGCCTGTGCTGGAGAGCTAGTCATGTTTTAAGGCAGTCAGAAAGATCATGTTTTTCACTTTAAGGCTCTTGCATACTTAAATACTTGATTCTATGCAGGCATTAGCCTGTGTAATTTAAATATTCGTCAAGTGATCAATTATGGAAATCAAAGCCTTTATATAAAGCAAGTGGACATTAAGAACTAGACCAACACCTCTCTCCCAACCAATTTTTATTTTAAAAAGGTAATTTAATATATCTCATCTGTTTGGAGAATTTCTTCATTATCAGAAGCTGGCAATAAAAGGAAGAATATATAACTGAAATGCCCTACAAAAGTTATGTCTACTCACACCATACCAAATTCCATATAGTCCATATTTAGAATAATAGTGCAGCAAAAACATTTTTTCTTGGCTATCATTCATTAAATGCATAATATTTTAAATTTAATTTGTGTATGGATTCTAAAGTTTGTATTGCAAATAAAGCCTAACAAGTAATTTAAACAAAAATTTTAATACAATGTTTATACTGATACAATATCCATCAGTTATATGTGGTGATATATAAAATAGCAAGGCTTTTAATCTCATTTACTACCCTTAACAACCCATTTTCATTAAGTGAGACCACCAGCAGAAATGTAGTTAACTTACTTTTTTGTGTGTGTGTGCAAGCGTATTTCGATAACTTCTAAAAGTACAGAAATTTAAATATATTTTAAAATTAAATACTGTTGCTTGTGTTCATGAGGTTCATATGACCCATGGTGGTGCTAAACAGAAGTGAAGAAAAAAACCTCTTTAGGCTCAGGAACAACTTTTGTATATTTTCATTGTATTTACAAAATTCATTCTCATTGAACATTATCACCTTAATTTCAGTAATAGAATTTTATAACATAACCCCTAGTTTATGATTCCTGCTACGAATTTCCAATATAATTTGGTATTTTCAGGGTTTACGAAAATGTGTCATTATAATTTTATTAAAACAGTAAGCTTAACTACATTGTTAGTTGTTTACATAAAAAATATTATCACAGAATTTTAAAAATTGACTTCATAATTTTTCAAAAGCAAATAAAAAGTTCACCAATTAAAAAAAAGTTGAACATTGTAGTTATTTACAAGATCTTTTATGCTACAAGCCATGTAAATATAAGCTCCGTGAACTACTTAGTAGAACAAAGATTTTGACAGTGACCTTTATAGTTATGGAAATATTAGTAATGAGACATGCTATTTTTTGAAAGAATATTCAGTTACTTATTTTTCGAAGAGCGCTTTTTCTAAGAGTTAGGTACATCTATAATTGAAAAACAAAGGCCGAATAATTATCTTACTCAAAGGCCACAAAATTTCTGCAAACATCTAATACAAAAGGTATACAAAATATAACTTGATTTGGGAAGTATCACAGAATTTTAAAAATTGACTTCATAATTTTTCAAAAGCAAATAAAAAGTTCACCAATTAAAAAAAAGTTGAACATTGTAGTTATTTACAAGATCTTTTATGCTACAAGCCATGTAAATATAAGCTCCGTGAACTACTTAGTAGAACAAAGATTTTGACAGTGACCTTTATAGTTATGGAAATATTAGTAATGAGACATGCTATTTTTTGAAAGAATATTCAGTTACTTATTTTTCGAAGAGCGCTTTTTCTAAGAGTTAGGTACATCTATAATTGAAAAACAAAGGCCGAATAATTATCTTACTCAAAGGCCACAAAATTTCTGCAAACATCTAATACAAAAGGTATACAAAATATAACTTGATTTGGGAAGAGAATATATCAATCCAATTACTGTTCCAAGAGACCTACCCATTATTAATTTGAAAAAATATAATTTTAAATCTGGAGCAAAAAGCAATCTATAAAAGATTCATCCCAAACCCAAATATGGGTGACTTTCCTGTCATTCATTTTATTACTCGGGTAGAGCCAGACTAGAAAAAGAAACAGAAGACAAAAATGTCAGGAGTTTTAAAAGAAAAACAGAGGTATAAAGTAATCTTCCAACAAGAGATTAGCAGATAATAGGGAAATACTAAGTGAAATTCATAAAGCAAATACAACTAATTTATCTTTTTTTCTACTTCTTCCTTGTGCATGTTTACACTGAGGCTATATGACATTCTCTAGAGGATACTGACTTAACAAATCACCTCAAATCTGTGGTATACAAGAGCAGAATTTCTCGTTTTTGATTACTTATTGTTAAGGGCATCACTCATCAAGAAATTTGTACTTGGGGGGTGTAATATCTTTAGGTCAAATTAAAGTAAGTCGAAGAGGATCGTAATGATTCCTCTTTAATTATTGTTTAGATTTAGATCTACTGTGCTTTTAAAGATGCTCCTCACTTGTCAGATCCTCAAATTTACTCAGGAATTCTGCCTTAAATTTCTAAAGTAATTTTATGTTTTTGTGACATCTAAGAAAATAATAAAAGACAGATAAAATGGTGTTCTATCACCTATAATTTACTCATTATTTTAAATGTTTTTAAAATTAAAAAAAAATCCTATTAAGCAAATGTTTGTTAATAGTATATCCTCAGAGTACGAGTTTGTTTTTCTAGGACCATCTAAGGGGATGTTGGAATATATTCCTTTCTTTCTCTTAATCAGAGCATAGTGACTTCTAAGTCAACACGCACCTCATTCTCAAAATTTTTATTCCACATTTTCCCACTCAGGAGTGTTTTTAAGAAATTATTGAGCTTATTGAGCTATTTTCCTAAAACATTCTGTCTTTCAAAACACATATCTTATTCATGTTTTTAATTAAAAGAGTTCTAACTTATATTGCAAGCCCTTCTCCCAATTTAAACTTTTATACAAATATTAAATCATTGATTCTTCTATGATCCAAGCATCAGGAATGTTACTTTGTAAAGACAGCAAAACTGAATCACATAGGTTGTATTGGTTGTCTATAGTAACACAGTAAGTTAGAGAAACCAAAAGATTCCATAGAGGTAACACTAAATTCCATTCACTAGCCTCTTCCTCACTAATATTCCTGGAAACTAGTTACTAAACTAAATAATATATAAATGTTAATTAATGGAATTTCCAAGAAATTTCAACTAACAAGGAAGGGTAAGAATTTAAGATTAGTTTTTGTTTTATTAATTACAACTACATCCTGAAAATATTTACATGTTTTCTAGGAAATAAAGTTTATTTTTCTTAGGGTTTTTTTCAAAAGCAGTATTTCCCTAAATACTAATGTAGCGGTAATCCTAAAAGTAATTCAGAAAATAAAACTTCTTTACCACTTGAGTATATTTTATTCATGAAGTAATGTTTTTAATTTTTTCTATAGGACTGTTATAAAGCAACACAGCGTTTTAAGACATTGTGCTTGAGGATTACTATGAACTACAAAACTATCACGTTTATAATTTGTTTTTCTATTCCTAAAGCAATCATCTATATACATGATTTCCTAATACCTAAAAGATAAACATCTTGAATAATTGTTTTATCCCTGACTTTACTGAGTCAGTCTCCTCCCCATTTTATGGGGACATGAGTGCTGGAATGGGGATGAAAGCTCAAGATTTCCAAATCCAGCGTTCCACAGCCATACTCTCAGACCGCAAATCCCTAATCTAAGGTAAAAATCACCTTTTAAGTTTCTAAGGTTTCTTCCAGGTCAAAAATTCCAGGATTTGAAAATAAAGTTACCTTCTGTGGTGGTTCCTTTTAGTTTTTTCCCTCCTTCTTTAATCATCCCTTAATCCATATAACTCGACTTACCTACTTTAAATACTTAAGTTAGATAATTTTACAATTTTTAATTAAGATCTTGAGTTTACTTAAAAGAATTCAATAACTATGACATAATTCTATTAGGTTCTTTAAACCTAAATTCAATCTGAACATAATATTTTAATGTATCAAAAGTAGCTAACATAATAAATGCAATGTTTGATAGAGGGTAAAAAAAACACAAAATTATATTAAGAAGCAATGCATTTGGGGCGGGGCAGGGGGGGCAGTGTGGATAGTGGTGCTACTAGCTTTGCAAACCAAAAAACCTCAAGTAAAACACAGCATTTACAAATTGCTACCAGTTGCCTTGAAGATTACATATCAGAGCTAGTTTTAACATGTCAAGGAAGTTTGAAAGGAATATTTTATCACTCACAGAGCCCAAATTTCCCATGAAACAGAAGAAACTATCTACACAAATTCTAACATTACTAAAGTCCCCTTCCCCACAAAACGTAAAACCTCTGAACCCCAAGCACGTAAAAAGCTATAACTTACATTTACTAGTTTGCCTTTTCACTTAAGTGAGAAGGGGTTTATAAATCCCCAGTAAATCCTTAATTCATATTTAAAAACAATGTATAATATCTGAAGTTTTATGTGTAAGCTTAGATAACCATTATTTACTTGTAAGCAAAGACATTAGCATTTTAAAAGGTTAAAACTCCCCACAAAGGGGTATTTGCTCAAGAATATAATGAACTTTAGTGTAATGAAAAGAATTTAACATACACAAATGAAATAGAAAAAATACTTTTTTACAGACTGGTTAGTGGTAATATGCTATTCAAAAATTGCCTTTCAAACCTGAAAGCCCTACGTTGTTTTATTATTATGTTTTTACTATCAAAAAAGAATGTTTTGCCACAATGAATAATGGACAAAGAAGTAGGCCTGACATGTTTACAACTAGAAAATACCTAAAACCCATTTAGGATTGGCAAAAAAATAAAGTTAAAAGTAATTAGAACATTTATTTTAAAGTAAGGAAAAATCTAATCTTAAGGTTATAGCTGAAATTTTAATTGTCATACTTTCAAATTATGAGTGGCGGAGTTAAATGCTTAAAACGTTTTATGTTGTTTTCAATTAAGAGTACGAAAAAAAGAAAGTGTGACTACGGTGGCTATCTTGTTATCATTCTGAGGAAATTGTCAAGTCATGGTCCTCACTCACAGCAATCAAATACACCAAAACAAGCAAACCACAGAGATTCGCCCGCTGACACAAACTAGAGCCCCTTCTCAGGGCTTTTCCTTGTTTCCGGTTGATGGTAGCAATTCTGAGTGTAAATGAGACATGAGAAACAACATATCTTTTTTACTGGATAAAGAAGCTGCCATTTATGTGATCTTAGAAAACTCTTAAAGAAATTTGTAAAATCTATTCATAATTTAATCAAATGTCTCGGGTTTTTTTGTTTCACCCCCTCGGTATAAAAGTTTACAGATGAGTTTCATATTCCATCACAGTAACATGGTCCAGTGCATCTCAGAGAATATGAACATTATCACAGCTGCCCTTTCCCAGTGAAAACATTTAAGAAAACTTGAAGCACTTCTCAAACAAGTGACATGATGTGGAACTACTGACACTTTTGGCTCTTCTTTTAAGTACGAATGTGACCAGTCACGGAAGCCCAGCTGCCTACCTTATAGTATCTGCCAGCAGGAGTCCCCATCAGAGGGCTATGCGTCCTTGGCAGCCATCTCAGAAGACAGAAAGAACTCAGGCTATCTTATTTTTCTCATTATGCACATATGATGCCATCATCTTATCATCTTTCACTGGATTAAGATTAGCTGGGAAGTAGCTGTGTATTTTTAATGAGATCACTAATGGCAATAGGCCTCTTAGATCATGCTGGTGCTTATGTTTAAATCATATCTAATGTGAAATTTCGAATGACATCCAGAGCTCCTGTATCAAAGCCACACATATCCAACATGCCTCTATCATCCGGATCTGCAATGGTAAAACCATTTGACGTCATTCCACAAACAATCAATTTAGCTGGAATATCCATTTTCTGTTGGAAAAGATCAAAATACATATTTAAAAAATTATATGTAAGCAAATAACCTTCAAAATTAAGACGCTTTAAATTCTATCACAGCTTTTTGTTAAAAAGTCGTTTTTTTTCCTATCCATAAAATTTGTCTATGTTTTAGGGATAGACTGTGTGATCTTCAGAAGAAAATAAAAGTGTAAACAATCCGCCTGAATTCCTGCTTCTCTATTCTGTATTACTTGCTCTGTGGGACACAGAATACATTCCTGAGCAGCCTAGGGACTCTGTACTTTTGAAACCTGTCAGGATATTCAAGGTCATCAGACACTTTTACCAACGTATCAAATGCTGGAGCAGTGTGTGTGGGGGATATATAAATATAAGGATCTACTTCCCTGGTATTCTTCATTTTTGGCCTATGACTTTGCTATGTGTTATACATATCTGTCACATGTAAGAACTTGTTCTCTACAGCTATGACTTGTTAAAATAATTGAGTGTTAGAAATAAACCAACCATCATCACTAAGTGCACACTATGTTAGATTCCACAATGGGCTCTTTCAGTAATCTACCTAACGTTAATTGTTGTCACAACCCTAAGGGGTAAGGTTGTAGTATGAACTACCGTAACATGTATCTGAGTAGGGATATACAACCATAGTAACATGTGTCCGAGTAGGGATATAGTACCATAGTAACATGTTATCTGAGTAGTGATATACTACCGTAGCACGTATCGGTTACATAATTTGCTCAGGTGCACAGGTGGTAAAAGAGAAAGACCCTGGACTCAGAACCCAGGGTGTCTTGACTCTAAATTCTGTTCTCTTGCTTGTTAGTCTCAAACTTAACCGTGCTACATACACCAGAAGGGATTGTTAAAACACAGCTGACCCCAGCGTTTCTGACTCACCAGGTCCCCTGTGGGACCCGGGAATCTGCATCCCTAACAAGGCCCTACAGAAGGCTAAGGCTGCTGAGAGGGAGACAACACTCCGAGAACCTGGCTCTTTATCAGCTGTTTCTACTGCCAGTCAGACCAGCCACGACTCAAGCCCTTAAGAGCCCCACTTGACCAGCAGTTACACACTGAATGGGGCAGATACAGAACATTTCCATCATTTCAGAAAGCTCAAATGGAGAGCACTGATTAGAACACAGATATATGCACAAAACTTAAAATATAGATTATAGCATTGCTTTAATTTTATGCAGTCTTTAACAAAACTCACAAATGATACTTTAATTTTTTAAGGAGTACATTGAATCATTAAAAAATTTATAGTTAAGGTAAAATAAATGTTCAGATTATTACAAAAATAGTGTTAACAAAGCATATTGTTACTAATGTACCTACAAAAAGTGGTTGAAATAAATTATACACGAGTAGCCAATGCTTCATTCTTAGCACTGCTGAGTCCAGTACTGGCATCATATTCCTACACTAAGGCACAGAACTACCTTCAGCACCTTTTCTGTGAAAAACATGCAAATGTTTGAGAAGAGTATGATTTAGGTAAGAAAAAAAACATCAGAATTTGTTTACCTTTCGATACTGCCTCAGAGTAACAGCAGGATGGACACTTCCTGAGAAGGTCTCATTGTCAGTGAACACAATGAAGACATCGGCTGCTGTATTTGTCCTTTGAGCCCAGATCATTGGAAGAGAGCAATCAGTTTCACCTGCTGGGATCTAACTCAGAACAAAAACATGAGTAAGAATAAAAGAAAGTGCTCTGGTTTCCATACTGAGAGTTCTGAAATAAATGATTAAAAATACTATTATTTATATATATTTTGATTTGTGCTCATGACAAAATTGAGATGCAACGATTTGTTCTCACAAATTAATATCAGATATGATATCAATAATAAGTTATACAATGTATGTTATATAAACTTAATACAGTAGTTTCTTACCTGATTCATAGCCATTAGAACTTGTTGTAAAGTCATGTCTGTAGTTATTGGACACGGTACCATTTCATCTGAGAAAGCAACTATATACGAATCTTTTTCTGTTCGTGTGACAACCTAAAAAATTCAATGGTAGTAATTTTCAGCAGATTTTGAAGAAATAAATACATTACTATGAAGTTCATAAAACTTCAGCTTTAAAAGAAACACCCTATGAAGCTTCTTTTATTTCTAAACTTATTTTATGGTGTCCTGGAACTACACACGAACAGTAGTATACTTTCCAAGCACTTTCACACACTCTTACAAAGAAACTGGTTTTCACATCAATCTTTTGAAGCAAACCGAGTATACACCCTCTTTTTATTAAATAAGGAATGAAGCCGCAGAAGAGAAGAAGCTTTTCCGTGATTCATTGTATTTAAAGAAATTACTCAGTGGTTAGGCCAACAGTCTCCAGGCTACTGTCACTGGGTTACTGATCCTATAACTTCTATATTCATTAATAATTTCTCTAAACATTATCTACTTCCTCAAAAATACTATTCATATTTAATCTTTGGTTATAAAATTAAAATGTTTTTTAAAATATGCTTTTTCAATATACCTACAATACTGTAAACGCCTAAGTATATAGATATAACTATGTAAGTATACTTAAGTGTGCAATATACTTAAAATTATTCGTTCTTAATTATCTTTAGATATGAAATAATATTTAAATGAAATGAAAATGTGCCAAATAAACCAAAGTGACAAAAGCAGGTAAAAACCTAATTCTTGATCCTACTTAACTTTATAGTTTTACCCCATAGCAAGCATTTTTTTAGGGTGGCAAAAATTCTCACCATGCACATTGCTGCAGCTACTGTGCTTGCATTGAGTACACTACCCAAAACTCTTTGGTTCATAGAAGCACTGACATCAATAGCAAGCAAGAAACGCTTCCCAGTTGGCTCAACTGTCTAAAGAGAAAACAAAATAAAACGATCATTAAAAGCAATCACAGAAATTTTAAGTAAATTAAATTTCTAACAAATAATATTTACTTATCTTTCATTTGAAAAAAATCCTCTCAGATGAAAGGCCTGCTTTTGGATTTACCAATTTATTGACAAGTATTTAAAAATGCTTAGCTTTTACTAGACATAAAACAAAGGACATAACATAGCCTATTTAATAATTTTATTTAAAGAAGTTACCATCTGTTTTTAAAAATTTTTCCTCATGAACTGGGTATTTCTACCAAGAAATCTTTTTTTGTCTTGTAAAATATAAATAACATAATAACTTTAAAATCATTTTTGAATGTACAATCCAGTTCTATTAAGTACATTAACAATGTTATGTAACCACCACTATCTATTTCCAGAACTATTTCTTCACCCCAAACAGAAAATTACCCACTTATAATAACTCCCCATTCCCACCTCCCCTCTGTTACCTGGTAACTTCTATTTTACTTTGTCTCTATGAATTTGCCCATTCTAGACACCTCATATAAGTGAAATCATATAATACTTGACTTTATCTGTTTGGTTTACTTCACTTAGCATGTTTTCAAGGTTCAACCATGTTGTAGCATGTTTTTAATTCCACTCCTTTTTAAGGCTGAATTGTTCATTATACGTATACGCCATGTTTTATCCACTCACCTGCTGCGAAGATTTGGGTTGTTTTACCTTTTGGCTACTGTGAATAATGCTCCTATGAACACTGGTGTACAAGTATCTGAATCCGTTTTAAATTCTTTGGGGTACACATAGGTGGTTTACTTGCTGGAAGGTATAGTAATTCCACGTTTGACTTTCTGAGGAACAACCAAACTGTTTTCCACATGGGCTGCACCACTTTACATTCCCACCAGCAATATACTAGTTTTAATTTCCTGGTAATGATCCAATTTTATTCTTTTGCATGTGGCTTTCCAGTTTTCTCAATATCATTTGAATACTTTCTTTTCCCACCAAACTGTTTTGACACTCTAGTCAAACACTGACCGTGTAAAGCGGGAAATATAATCAACAATATAGTAATAACTATGTATGGTGTCAGATGGGAAGATTTATCCAGTGATCGCTTCACAAGTTATATGCCTATATCACTATGTTGCACACCTGAAACTAATATGTACTGTATGTCAACTGTAATTGTATATTTAAAAAAATGAAAAAAAAATAGACCATACATGCGAGTTTATTTTTGGGTTCTATATTATATTTCATTGGTCTTATGACAGTCTTTACACCAGTATCACACTGGTTTGATTACTGTAGTTTTGAAGTAAGTTTTGAAATCTGTAAGTTTGTGTTAGTCTTTAAATTTTGTTCTTTTTGAAGATCGGTTTTGCTACCCGGAGTCCCTTAAGTCCACATAAATTTTACAATGGGTTTTTCTATTTCTATAAAACATATTGTGGGATTACACTGTATTTGTAGATTGCTTTGAGTAGTACTGTCATCTTAACAATTAAGTCTTCTAAACTATGAACATTTGATGTCTTCCCATTTATTTACATCTTAACTTTCTTTCAGCAATGTTTTCTTTCAGTGTACAAGTCTTACAACTCCATAGTTAAATGTATTCCTAAATCTTCTATTCTTTTTGATGCTATTTTAAATGAAAATGTTTTTAGCTTTTGGATTGTTCAGGGCTAGCATATAGAAATACTACTGATTTTTGCCTGCTGATTTTATATCTTGCAACTTTGCTCAATTTATTAGCTCTAGTAGTTTCTTATAGATTCTTTCGGATTTTTTACATATAAGATTATGTTATTTGAAAACAGAGATAATTGTTTCCTTTCCAATTTGGATGCCTTTTATTTCTTTTTCTTGCCTAATCGCTAGAATTTTCAGTACTACGTAGAATTATAGTGGAAAAAGTAGACATCCTTAACTTGTTCCTGATCTTAGAGGAAAAGATTTTAATCTTTCACATTTGAGTATGACAGTTGTGTGTTTTTTATATATGGCCTTTATCATGTTGAGGAAGTTCATTTCTATTCCTACTTTTTATTTTAACATGAAAGGGTATTAAATTTTGCCAGATGCTTTTTCTGCATCAATTGAGATGATCATGTGAATGTTCCTTCACTCTATTAATGTGATTACATTAATTTTCATATGTTGAACCATTCTTGCATGCTGAAGATAAATCTCATTTGTATAATCCCTTTAATTTGCTGCTGACTTTGGTTGCTATTATTTTGTTGAACAGGAAGAAATTCTTAAAACCCAAAATTTTAACTTATGGCTTTGATATATGATTTCCATTTCTAAACTCACTTCCTATCAAAAGATAGGAGATCCACCACTGATTAACGTAAAAAAAAGAGAATAGGAAACCAAGTCAAAGGACTCTAAAGTAATACAAAATTTTAAATTTGATAATTTAAAACTTATCAAAATGATCTTAGGATAACTGGTTGCTGCCCAAAGGTAGGAAGAAATACTTTACTCATAAACTTATATGTTAATTATATACCCAGCTTCAAATGAACTAAGAAAAAACAAATGAATAGCTAATCAAAGTGGTTAAACTATAAATATCTTTAAAATGTGTTTTTACAGAAGATACCAAGTTCTGACTGGATCACTTGTTTAAGAAAAATAAATCAAACCATCACCTTAAATGTTTTATAAAAAGCAGTGTCCAAAGCTTTCAAAATCTCTTCATCAGGGCGCCACTTCAGTTTTCCTCTGAGCCCGTGGCCTGTTTTATAAGTTTCTAACGCAATTAAAATATGAAATGGATGTATACGTGCCTAGAAACAAAGACAGAAAATGCAAAATTCAAATGAAAAATACAATAGTCATATTTATTACTGTAGCTAACATATTTCACAAAGGAGAAAAATGAGAACATATTAATCTTAGATATTAGAGTCAAAATGTAATTTGTATTATAAATGACTCAGAACACCTAAAAAATGTGCTGAGTGCATTTCCAAAATTTAGGAGCCAATTTTCCCCACCCAGCTTTATTGAAATGTAATAGACAATTGGTTGCTTGTCTTTATATTGTACAATTCAGTGAGTTTTTTAAAAATTCTAGTTGTCATACAATATTGTAGTTTCAGTTGTATAGCATAGTCATTAGAGATCTATATAACTCAGTGATCAGCCTACTAAATAAATCTAGTACCCCTCCCCTTACATTTTACATTAACTATTATCCTTATGCTAGTTATATCTCCATGCCTGTTTTGTAACTATCCATTTGTACTTAATTCCTTTGCTCTTTTTGCCACCCCCTACCCCCCATCTAGTAGCCCTCAAAGTATTCTGTATTTATGAGTTTGTTTTTATTTTGTTCTTTAGATTCCATATGTATGTGAAATCAGGTGATATTTGTCTTTCTCTGACTTATTTCATTGAGCACAATACCCTCTAGATTCATCAAGGCAATACCCTTTTCCATCCCCTTCCTTTTAATCTGTGTCTTTTAATCTGAAGTGAGTCTCTTGTAGGCAGCGTATGTAGGAGTCTTGTTTTCTTATCCCTTCAGCCCTCTATCTTTTGGTTGGAGGACTTAATTCCATTTGAGGTACTTGTTGATAGGAATGTAGTTATTACCATTCTTTATTCCTGTTTTTGATACATGTTTTTTCTTCTTAAAGAAGTCCTGCCAACACTTCCTGTAATACTGGCTTGATGCTGATAAATTCCTTTAGCTTATTTTTGTCTGGGAAGCTCTTTATTTGTCCTTCGATTCTAAATGACAGCTTTGCTAGATAAAGCACTGTTGGCTGTAGATCCTGGGTTTTCATCATGTTGAATATTTTGTGCCAAGCTCTTCTGTCCAGCATAATTTCTTTTGAGAAATCAGCTGCCAGTCTTATGGGTACTCCCTTATAGGTAACTGCTTTTCTCTTGCTGCTTTTAAGATTCTTTTATTTAACCTTTGGCATTTTAATGATGATGTGTCTTTGCATGGGCCTCTTTGGGTTCCTCTTTCTAGGGACTCTCTGAGCTTCCTGGGATTATATGTCTATTTCCTTCACCAGGTAAGGGAAGTTTTCCATCATTATTTCTTCAAATAGCTCTTCAATTTGTTTTCCTTCAGGTACCCCTAGGTCATGGATATTTTTGTATTTAATTGTGTCCCATAGGCTCCTTATTATTATAGTATTGGCTTCTTTTTTCCTGCCGTTCTGAGCACCTTGCCTTCCCCGTCCTCTATATCAGAGGTTCAATCTTCTTTATCTACTCTGTTGATTCTAATATATTCATCTCAGATGACGTTTTCTTCATTTCTGATTGGCTCTCTTTTATAATTTCTGTTTTTGTTTTACCTGTTAAAGTTCTCACTGAGTTCATCTACTCTTCCTCTAAGTTCATTGGGCATCTTTATAACCAGTGTTTTAAACTCTGCATGTTAGATTGCTTAAAATCATTATTCCTGGATTTCTGTTCTGTTCTCTCATATGGTTTCTGCTTCTTTGTCTTCCCATTTTGGCTGACCTTCTATGTCTGTTTCTATGTACTAAGCAAAGCTTCTAAGCCTCCCAGTCTTATCGTGTGGCTTTGTGTAGTAAGTGTCCAGTGGCATAGACCTGAGAGGGGTTCAGCTGCAGGCTAAGTTTAGCCCCAGCCTGTGCCCCTCTGGAGCCACTTGTTAAGATTCAGCAAGCACTTCACAGATTCTGTGCTTACAGTTGTTGCCTCAAGAGGCCATGCCAGAAAACAAGATCAGCTGCCTCCAGTGTGAATCCAGGCACTGCTCAGCAAGGAGCATCTGACTCGCCAAGGATACACCTGGATGTGACTTGGGTCGAGCCGCAAGTTGGTGGAGGAAGAATTTCAGGGAATCCTCTGGGCGAAGAGGCCTCTGTTATCCAGTTTGATGACTTCTCAGCTATGGTGGCACTGAGTCCCCACACTGGGAGGGGAGAGGGCTCAAGAGAGGAACAATGGATACCTCCAGCACTTCTGCCTGGGAGAGCCTTGCCTTGGCACTCGCTCTGACAACTCGATGACCCCCTATAAGTCCCTGGTGCCCCCATGTGGAGCCAACCTGGCGCTGTTGCTCAGAGCGAGCAGGTCCATCACCGCCAAAGTCCGCTCGTGGACACAGCCCCTTTAAGAGGCATCTGCAGCTGCTCGCTACTGCTGCCACAGCCTCTGTCCCACTTGGCCACTTGTGACTGGGCTGCCTCATATCTTCAGCCCATCCTACCTCTTCCTGTTGCAGGATGATTTCTTATTTCTCTCCCTGGGTGTAGTGCTTCTGTTTATCTAGATCCCAGGCTACCTGCTTGCTGTTTGCTCCATGTTTCTGTCACAACTTTGATTTGGTTGCAAATCTATCATCTATGCCATTTTTTCCCTTCTAGGAGCCAATTATTTAAATTAGTAGTAGCTAATCAAGGTAACACTTACCTTCTTTAACAGTTTATCATTACACAGTTTTTCACATACTAAAGATACTTCTGAATTTCCCGGTTCCAGCACTGAATTAGCAGTCATTTTTCCTAGATTCCTTAGTAATGCAGTAAGAGGCATTTCTTGTAACAAAGCTTTCCATACCTATTTCAACAACAGGCAGACACATAAGAAATTATGAATCGGTATAACAGCTATGTCAATAACAATATTAATAATATGTCTCCAAGGCTTTCTTTTGGGGTTCAGAACATTTTCTTAATATAAACTTGTGCGTTTGGTCAAAGGCTTATCAAATTAACTTGCTCTTTAACACTTAATAAATGCCAACTACATCTGGCATTGTGTTAGGTGTTTTAAATTTAACATTAATTTCAAGATATATTTAAAATTTTTCTTACAAAGAATTAATGAATACATAGTTTCCCAAAGTTTATCCTTGCAATATCTACCATGAATTACATTTAACCACAAGCTATAACAACACACGACTGACCTACCTCTTTGGACTTCAGGTGATTTGTCAGGAGATGCTCCCTAACCAATCTATGCTCTTCTATCAGATGAATGACCTCCAGTTCATCTTTCGTACGCTTCACTTTCTCTACAGCCTCCAGATACTTTAACAATTTTTCAGTCTCCAAAGAAAGTGCTTTTTCTTTGTACAATTCATGGACCTCTTTCCAGCCCTTTGTAATATATTTGGTCACAATAGCAAGTCCTTTAACAAAATAAAGAATCGAAAAGAGATCTACTATTACCAGGTAAAAAACCAAGCATGTTTACTGAGAATGCATCACGTGTCAGGCAAAAATAGATATGTAGACATTAACTTCTTTAAAACATGATACTACTTTCTGGAATATAACAAATACATTTAAGCAAATGAAGTCAACCAATTTTGCTTATTGCATCATAACTGTTTCAATATGAAACCTTGCAGGAAAAACTCCTATATCCTAAAGACAGATAGCAGCATTGGAAACTTTGGTAGACAGAACCTATCTCAGGTTCATAATGTCAGAGCCGCTCACAAAAGTACAGATCTACTTTAATTATCCTCATATTCAACTGTCCCTTTTAGGTGGTAAATAAATATGCACTTATGAATTGCAGAGATAAGTGGAAAGTGAACAGGTAGGTAGGCAATTTCTAATTTTTTTTTTAATTGCTGAAAAAGTATTACAGGCTAAATTAAAAACAAGTGATCTGTTCTCTTCTATAATTTCTTTTAATAGTTTAAAGAGCTTTGGATTGAGTTGGGGGAGGGATGGAGGAAATTTGGGTTTCAGTCCACACTCTGCCAATAAATGGCTATGCAATTGTCCTAGGCCTTATGGGAGAAAGGTGGGTAAAATCAATAGATGAAATAAGCCATGCAATATAACAGAGAGTAGTTAAGACTGTAGTGAACTAAAGAGAGTATGCCTTGAAAAACGTTTTAGCGAACTATCTGCTTGGCACTGTCAAAAAAACGTATTTTTAAAAGAAGCCAGAATATGGATTTTTGTGATGTCTTCTTATTTTTTGTAATGTTGGCAAAAAATTCATTTTTTCCCTAAAATGTTGTGCAGGCCAAATAAAATATATCTCTAAGGCAAACTGAGCTTATGTGCTATTCCTGAACTCTAATTTTAAAAATTTGATCCAAATACTAATATGAAGAAAACTTCTAAAGCATTATTGACTCTTGCTATCTTCCAGATTTTAGTACAAAATCTTACATTATCTTAAATGATTAAATGTTTCATGTGAGCATGCTTTCTATTTTGTTTTTCCAACTAATATAAAACTTCCTTAAAGGTAGTCTTATTATTATTTTTATCCTTCCCAAGTTCTAGAATTGTGCTCGCCACAGAGTAGGCACACAATAAATACCTGAAAAGTGTGTTTTAAACATACATTTCAATTAAGGTATTAAAATATTACTTATTTGGTAACTTAGAGTTTGTTTCCAAATTCTTTTTACTCTGAGAAGCCTAGGTATCTTTTATGCTTAAACATATTGCTATTATTACAAGAATTCAAATATGAGTTCTGCCCTCAAAAAGTCAGAATTAAAGAATCCTTTGTGTAAGAGTTAAGTTTAGGAAATATCTACTAATTTCTCATTTTACAGACCAAAAATTCAAACCCCAGAATAACTCTGTACAAATTCAGATAATTTTCTAATTAGAACTAGAACTGAGGTCCACACCACCACATGGTGTCTCAGTAGACAAATAAAGCTGGATCCCTATATTCTTCTTATAATGAATCATTTAAAAGTAAAAAATTAAATCATAAATATGTGAGAAAGAAAAACCACAAGTAAATACTGTAATAACTTTAGGTTGAAAAAGTACTTTCTAAACCAAACATAAAACAAAAATTTATGAAGACATAGATAAGTTTGAGTACATTAAAATCCAAACTCCAGTATGCCAGAAACCATCCCATAAAAAAAATGAAAGACAAAGAAAAAAAGGGTGAAACACACACTATATATAATAATTAACTACTATACTGTGTGTCACATGCTTGTAAACAGCACCCATCCCTAGTAGGTGCTCAATAAATTTGTTTTTATGAATGAATGAATGAATGGTGACTATATCAATATTAAAAAGAACAGCAACTCAATGGGTAAGGGAGCGAAGACAATATAATCCATGAAAGAAATACAAATAATCAGTAAGCACATTAAAAAATGAGTCTTTGCCCCAAAATACAAATTCAAATAATAAGATAAAATTTTTCACCTAATGTACTGACAAAGACAAAAACACACTGGTAACTGTCAATGTTCAGATACGGAGAAACTGGCCACTTTCATGTACTCTTTGTGGATTAACCATTACAGAAATGTGTACACTATGCAAGTTTTTTTACAGCAGTACTTTTGTAACAGTATAAAAAATTGGAAAAAACTTAACTGTTATTGGTAAGAGACGAGCTAAATAAATTATAGTATATTCGTACAATGGTATATATACAACTACTTCTGACCTGTACAAGTATCAATAATATGCTTTTAACTGAAACAAAGAAGACATATAAATTAAAAAAAAACACGTTCATGAAAATCTGGAGCAATACACAACACATCATATACTGAGATTTCGTTTGAAGGGAAGGACTAGTACTTTCTGAATTATATTTTTCTGTATTAGTCAGGTGTATTTTAAAACAAGCATGTAATTTCCAATAAAAACAAACTTTAAATGTTTGTGTATATAATCATTTGCAATAACTTACTGTTTAAATTGCATTTGAAAAAAAAATCCATTTACAGTAAAAAATGATAAATTAGGAACTACTGCAGAGATCCCGTGGATGAAACTTTTATACTACTTATGTGGAAGGAAAAAGGAAGAAACACACAACGCCCTCTGCTGACACATCAGCAACTGTGTGTGGTACTTTATACACGATCACATTTAAGTGACAAGGAAGGTTATTTCCTGTCCTCCTTTTTAATAGATGAAGACACAGAAACTCAAAAAGGTTAAGTTACTTGGCTTAAGGCCACAAATGGGCAGAACTGAAATTTGAACCCATTGGAGTAGCTGTCCCTTCAAATTTCACTTCTGGTGTAAAAGAAAACGTCAATTTTTGGACCTGCTGATTTTTGTAGACGTTAACACTAAATATTCTTGACTAAGTTTTTTTTTTTTTTTTAATCTAATGACTAAGTTTTAATCATAGATCCAACTAACTTTTCAAAAGTCTCTTCTCGTGGACACAGAAAAAGTGACTGTTTGGAGACAATTAATATCCTGAATGGTTAAATTCAGCCCTATTTCAGTAAGCCTGTAGGTTCTATGGAACACAGGTCCCAGGAAGATGGGAAAAAGCGAGAAGGGGCTGTAGCCTAGCTCTCTGCCATCTACTGGCTTGGAGCTGTTTTGCTTAATCATATCCAGGATGCTTTCATAGTCCATTATCACCTGGTTGAGCATTCTAGTTAGCGTGGTGACATTTTAAGATGCAGAATTTTAACCTGTCACTCTGTCATTTGATTCTTGAGTATTAATGTCTGGATTGCTTGTGGTAAGTGTTTAAATCCAGGTTGGCACTAAACATATTCGAATGAGTCAATGTGTTTTGAGAATGAAAGACTATTTCTGGAAAATATTATACAACTCTTATGTCAAATAAAAATTTGCTATTTATTGCATATCTGCACCTCCTCCTGGTTCCCAAAAGATGTTATGCTTACCTTCACTGGAAGGTTTAAGATGTGACAATCTTAATAGATCTTTGTGAGACCAGCCATTTCTTTGTTTATATTTCGTAACTGCCAGAGCAAGGGCCATGCCACCTTTTTCGTTGTACCAGTCTGCTACAGCCTTCCGGAGGGCACGTCCCCACATGCCACATTTCATGCTTTCCTTCAGATCTTTCTTAAACTGGATAAAAGTAAAGAGATGAGTAGGGATCCGACAAACATCAGCAACAGCTTTAAATGCTGCTTGCTTAGTGCTTATGTCGGAACACTGGGAACAAATGGCAAGTGCAAAGAGCATAGGCTCTTGCTTTGCAGTTCTGCCTTCTTGACTAAATGATTTTATTTCCTGTATCACTTCACATCCTCTGCCATCTTCAATCAATCTAATTAAAGCTTCAGCATTTTCAAGACCCAACTTCTGCTCTTTGATGTAATAAGTCCCACCTTCAGAACCAAAACATAAGAACCGGTGGAGGCGATTCATATCTGTGACCTGCCATACATATCCATCTTCAGAATTGGCTATCTGCTTCTCATTCAGTGGATGCATTTGGTTTACTGAGTCCTCCATTTTTCTGTCTTGTAGGAAACCTATCAAAAAGCAAAATGTCATTAGCTAGATTGATACAGTAAATTACAAAAAAGAAAAATACTTATTAATCTATGCTAACTGCAATCTGCCATGAAATCTTTTAATTTAAAAATATTTTTTAAGCTCAAGTTGTGGTATGATAATTAGAAGCAACTGCTAAAGAGTCACACTTTTGAAGTGCAGTGTGTAGCTTCAGAGACTCAGTAGGCAGCTCAGCATAGGGTTTGGAGGCCCAGAAAGAGAAGAATAAAAGGGGTAGGTAGGGCAGTGACAGTAGCTTACAGGAAAAGATCTTACTCCTTTTACTCCCTGAATTACTGGGTAGACATTTTTGGTTGCATATCTTACATCCAACCCCCCTCCACTGCCCCTTTATCCTCTGCCTGGCAGTACTATCCTTCAGGGGAGGCTAGGTCTTACCCCACCCCTAGATTGTTCTAAGTCAGTGGTTCTCAAACTGCGTGCCTCAAAATTACCCAAAGTGTCGTAACAACATAGAATGGTGTCCTTCTCCCGTATTTCTTTCTTAGTTCAGTCTGAAATGAGGCCTAAGCCTTTGTACTTATCACCGGTTCCCAGGTGATGTTCTCAGCTCTTATGCCATGTGACTGGTACAGGCATTGTACACTTATGACAATCTGGCCAGTGTGACATGACATATTCACGGAGAATACTTCTGGGGTTTTCTTCCCTCTTAAAACAGGACTTTGGGGCTGTTTAAAAGACATGTTTCCTGTTTTTGGCTTGAGATATACATTTGCAAGTGATGCCTGGAGTGGTGGCAGCGATCCTGAGGCATGGGGGAGCCAGTTTAAGACACACTAATTTAAAAGGATAGCAGAACAGAAAAAAATAGATGGAATCTGGGTCCCCTGATATCACTGAGCTACCTCTAACAGCCCTACTTACAAAATGAAAAGCAAAATGGTGGCACGTATAAGCTGCTCTTCTTGTCATTGAGTGCTGATCTACAAATTTTCTTTAAAACTGGCTAGGCAGTAAAGCACAGCTGTATCATAATGAATATCTGGCCTTTGTCCATGGTTCTCAGCTTAAAAAAAAAACAAACAAAAAAAAGCCAAAAAACTTTGGAATTTCCTGATAGGAGTCCTTCTTATGCTAATGAGACCACTCATTCTGGGACTTTATATAGCTTCAGGATGGAGCTGGTCTCCAGAAAGATCAATCATTTGACTAGAGGGCTGGACCTTTAGGCTAGATCAACCTCCCAAGAGGTTTGAGCTCCACCACATGGTCAATGACTCCTTCAGTCTTGCCTGGGATTGAAACCCCACCTGCAAACTCTGGACATCAAAGTTCAGTGGAGCTTCTGAGTTGGTGAACAGACTGACGTGTGGGGAGGGTGATATGTCAGGATCAATGACAGGGAATTCCTCACTTGCCTCCAGACTGCCACTTAGTTGTTTGAATTGTATCCTTTATAATAAAACTCTAAAGATAACGTTTTTAGTGAGTTATGTGAACCATTCTAGTGAATTTTTGATAATGAAGGGTTGTGAGAAGCCCTGAATTTGAGTTGGCCAGGCAGAAGTGTGAGAAGACTGGGGACCCTACTGGATGCTGTTGTCTAAGGTAAGGACAGTCTTGTTGGGGATCCTGCCCTTTAACTTGTGGGATTTGATGCTAACTCTGGAACTCAGTTGAACTGAATTGTAGGACACTGAGTTGATGTATGAAAATTGGTTGCAAAACACAAGACACAAAAGGTACAAGTGACAAAACATAACGTGGACTTCATCAAAATTTAAAACTTGTATATAGATATCACCAAGAAAAAGACATCACATGCAATAGGAGAAAATATTTACAAATCAGACATATGATAAGAAACTTACACCTAGAATATATAAAGAACTCATAACTCAATAATGGAATGATACTTAACCAAATTAAGAAATAGGCAAAGAATATGAAAAGGCATTTCTTCAAGAATATACACAAACAGTCAATAAACACAAAAGATGCTGAATAAATATCATTAGTCATCAGAGGAATGCAAATCAAAACTGCAATGAGATACCACTTCTCATCCATTAGGATAGCCATACTCAAAATAATAATGTGTTTATGAGAATCTGGAGAAATTAGAACTTCATATATTGCTAGTGAGAATGTAAAATGATGAGTCGTATCTTAACTGTATTTATCCTTTTGAAGAACTGCCAGACTGTTCTCCAAAGTGGTAAGGGGTTTCTTTTTGGGGTGATGAAAATGTTCTCAAATTAGATAGGTGATGGTTACATAACTCTGTGACTATACTAAAAACCCATGGATTAGATACAATAAAATAGTGAATTTCGTGATGTGAATACTATCTCAAAAACTGTTATTAAAAATGAAAACTTAAAAACTGGTTAGGTGAAATATATTTGGGAAGTTATTTAAATAAATAAGCATTTACGTGACATTCAACCTTCGATTTTTTTTTATATTTGTCTGTAGAAAGCAATTTGAGATACACACAGACATATATATATATACAGGACCTCAATTTTGTCTCTCTCCAAGTGCTATCATCTCCTCAATAAAGCTTAAACTCCACTGTCAGAGGTTTAGAAGGCAGTTGTGCAGTGAGGTCAGAGCCTGGTCATCTCTTAATCCACTCCTGAATAATCAAGTGTTGTAAATCCAGATTAACAAATAAAGACAGTTAATTCTTTAGGTCGGCTTGCTTTATCCAGTGTTCTTAAAGCACACCACTTCAAAGAATTTAATACAGCCAAAGTTGTATTAAACTTCTATAAATTAAAACTTTGGGAAGAAATTAAATATATCTCAATATAATTAAAAGCATGGCCACAATTTGAAATTGGTTGTGGATATTTTATACACCGCCCAATTCTTCCTTAATTTTGAATGCAAAATCAGTGAATGTTAGTAATACACAATATGGAATAGCTCTTCTTTCTGCTTCACATTCATTAGAACTAGAATATTTAGAGTATCTTTTAACAGTACAAATAATGCATTATTTCTAAGGATTCCTACATTTTTCTTGAATGTACACAGCTGAATATCTTTCCAAAGTCTCTTGGTCATTTGTTATTTGAAAATGCTATATTTCACCCAAGAGGTCTAACAAGTTTGCAGCTTATTCATTTTTAAATGAAGTTAAAAGCTTACTTACATCCATGAAGGTATTCAAGACAATTTACAAGAAACAATACTGTAAAAACTGGGGCCACAAATTCAAATAACTGTTTCATCCAGACTGGTAACAGTCACGAGAGGATCAAGTCAAGTATGATGGAATAAAGTGGTGAGGAAGTGTGGCAAAATGATAGCGCGCTATCCTGAAGGCATGCATCTTCAATCAACTGGTTGCCATGTGGTATGGGCCTAGTATTGTCAAATCGTCTTTTCTCAAAGACCCAGAAATCTGTATTTTAATATGTACTCTTAGGATTAAATGCTAACATTATTAAAGAAATTTTAACCCCCGTGATTACTTCCAGGTTGTGTAAAGAGCTAAATTTTTAGTTTTGTCTTTCTACAATAGGCATTTTGTTAAGTTGGGTATTAAACGTTAGTTTTCATACTTTTATTTAGCACAGAAAAATCTTTCAAGTTCACAGCAGTATCAGATTAAAAAATACCACAAATGACCACCAACGGCTTTGGGCTCTGACGACTAGGTAAGGCTAGACCCCTGTGCCCCACAAACTTCCAGTTAAGGATACTCAACAGGGCAGATAGTGAACAAAAGCCCCTCAGCTTGAGGGTAGACTCTCCTAGGGACAAACCTCAACAAAGTTTCCATTCTTTTTTTTAATCAGAGTTAATACAAGTTTTGACTTTCATTCCATAACATAGCTGTGCTTGTTTTAATATAAAAGCTGCTGTTGTTGTTTCTCTGAGTAAAACTTACTGTGTGTATTCTGTGGCTTCGCACAGTCCGCAGCACAAAGCTATCTATAACTCAAGACACAGGTCACCTGTTTGAGAAGTAATGGATCAGAGTTTTATCCACCAAATTTCTTTTTTTCCCCTGAAGCCAAGGGTCCTTTTTGGAACTCAAAAGAAGGATGCAGAAATATACTCTTAAAGACTTTAATCTTATCACGAGTATTCTGCAAGAGCCTGCTGAATGAGGGTGACTTTGTGGAAAAAGCCATTTTTGGTTTAACTCGTCTTTTTGTCTTAGAACCACTACAACTCTTTTCAGATGAACACACTACGTTTTTAAAACCTCGTTTTCCTCCGAGGCATCCCCTTACTCCTTACTCCTACCATCTTCATGGACTACAGGACGGGCCTTTCTCCTCTCCGTTCTTCCCTCTGGTCCGGGATAAGTTCGCCTCGTCTTCCCACAAAGACCCTTCCTCCCGCACCCCGGATCCTGGGCAACGCCTCTCCGCGCAGAGGCCGCGGGAGGAGGAACACCGGGAGTGAGGCGGGACCTCCAGGCGCCGGCCTGAGAGAGCCATGCGCGCGCGACAGGCGCGGCCCGGGGTCCACGAAGGGCCAGGCCGCGCGGGGCTGTCTCCGCGGCGATGCTGGTCCGCTCGCCGGCCTGGGCGCGGGTTGGGGAGCACGGCGGCTTGGCGAAGTCTCTGCTTGGCCTGGGCCGCGGGGATGCCGGTCAGACCCTGCGAGTCCCCGGGCCGCTCAGTCCGCACAAAGGGCCCCAGCCTGCCTCCCGCAGCTTTCTCACCTGTGCTCGGCGGCCGACCTCCGACCCGCAGCGCCACCGGGAGAAGCCCTGCGCAGCGCCGGAGGACAAGCGGCAGCGGTCCGACGGGCGGCGACGGCTCCGACTTCAACGCAGCGGGTCAGGCCTCCAGGTTCGAGTCCCGGGAATGAGCCCCGCCCCTCTCGCCTGGCCCCGCCTCGCTCTGGACTGGAGAGGGTCCCGGATGTTTCCCCCTCCAGCGCCCTGAAGCCCCGCCCCGTCCCCTCAAGGCCCGCCCCTTCCGAATCGGCTACGGGTCCTGCACGGCCTGGGAAGAGTTTCGCTGGCTCCTGGGTGGCTAGAGCGTCCTCCCGCGCTCTGTCGCGCTGCGGGGGCGGGGGGGCGGGGGGCGCGGCGCCCGGAGGCTGGCGGGAAGTAGGCGGGGTGACGTGGGGTTGACGAGCTCCGCGGCGGGTTTGCTGAGATCAGTGGCCGGCGGCAGCGGGTACCAGGGGCGGCCGGAGCCGGAGGTGGAGAGGGGCGGTGTGTGGCCGGGGCCATGACGGGCAATGCCGGGGAGTGGTGCCTCATGGAAAGCGACCCCGGGGTCTTCACCGAGCTCATTAAAGGATTCGGTGAGAGCCAAGGGGACTGTCCAGGGCCAGGGGTCACGGAGGAGGCCCAACCTGGGCATGGAGGGGGTTCCGTGCGGCCACCGCCGCTCCGCGTCGGAAGGCAGGCGACTCCAGAGACCTGGAGGAACTCGGGGAGGGGCAAATGCGGGCTCCCGCCCCCTTCCCAGCTCCGGGCTCTAGCGTTTCCGCTGTGATTTTGAGAGCCGTACCACGAGGACAGGGGTCGTGTGTGTCTGTGCACTGCCGCATTCTCAGGATTCGGCACTCAATTATTTGTTTAAATGACTTGGGTCCCTGTCTCCACCCTCGCCCCCATCCGTTAAGCACCAATCTTTTCCTTTCTACCGCCGCTTCTCTGCGGAGCGCTCCCCATCCCGGGCAGGTGTGCCCGGGTGCATGTCTCAGGCCAAAAAAAACTAGGGTGTGCCTTCTCGAGGGTGGAGTGTCCGAGGCCCCAGCCGCCTAGGAACCCGAGATTCTAGTTATTCAAAGCAGAACACCTTGAGTGTGTGTGAACAGCTCTGCAGACGTCCACCACGCTGACTGCGTGGGACCGACGGGCCACTTCGCCAGTTCTGCTCGCTGCTCAGTTTTGGTTTCCGGTGAAGTGTGTTTTTTAAGCTACTGGTGTAGATTAGAGGCCACATGCTTCCTTCATAATTTTTCTGCTATATTGTTTTCTATCCGAATTAACACATTAATTTTTTACCTTTTTTCCTGTCCCTGTTGTTCCCAGACTCTTTTGGGAGCAGTACGTTTTTACCTGTTATATTTCCTCAAATATTATTAATTCTAGCTATTATGTTAAAACTCGTACTAGGGAAAAAACTTAAACAGGATATACTTACTGTCTGTTGTACAGAATATTTGGACTCTCACTTATCAAGCGTGTATTGTTCACCTACTATATATCTCAGGCATACTGGTAGGGTTTGGGAATTTTTAATGTGAATAAACCATAACTGCTGTTCTAAAGAACTGACAGACTATACTATGGTGTAGTGATTGCTCTGTTAAAATATGTACAAAATTTTCTGGGAACACAGGTCGTGGAAGAACACAGGCAGAAGGAAAAACATAAACAGTAGTCATGTTAAAGTATATGGCTTCAGGATCAGCTAGCAAAGTGATTAAAGTATAATGTAACAATAGACTGAAGGAGTATTTGAATCTGAAGCCGAATGGTAAACCGAGGCCAGATTGTATGCTATGCTGTATAGTTTGGAATGCTCTGTAGTCCCTTAACTGTCAAAGATATTTGAAAGCTGAAATTACATTTTTATAATTAAAAAAGGTTTACTATATGTAGTGTGCAGGGGATTGCAATGAAGTGAGAAAAGCGAGACGTCTCTTAAGATGGTCAGAGTCTGAGATGATTGGCTTGACTTAAAGTAGTAGGTTAGTGAGAAGGAGGTAGATTCAGTAATTTTGCTGTATTTAAATCCACAGG
>NW_006439191.1:2407503-2449185 GCF_000325575.1 Pteropus alecto
GGAAAAGGTGAATGACTCCACGTTTTTAGCCTTGAGTGGCTAGTGAAGTACTAGAGAACAGGCTTGATGGACAAGGAAATGGGTTCAGTTTTGGTCATACATTGAATTTAGCCATAGCATTTACCTTTAAAACCTTAACTATTATGACATGTTAAAGTGAACTTTAAAAAATACTGTGCTAGTCAAGTTTATTTTAAATTAAGCCACTCCATTAACAGCTATTGCTTCAATCTCATATTGTGTGGAAAACTTGGAATTAAAAATGATTTTAAATTCATGCATAAGAGAGTGATATGTAAATGAACCTTTTACACTTGCACAAATGAGAAGTGAAGCAATAGCTATCAATGGATTGGTTCCATTAGCATAAGAACTTTGCGAAAAGTTCCATGATGGTAGCTTCAGAGAGAAAGTAAGTTTTTTCCAATTATTTCCATTTTATTTTTCTCATCCAATTGATTGATTTAAAAAGCATTTAGAAGTTCATTTTTTCAAAAGTAAAACATCTTTCTGGATTATGAATGCTATTGTAAATTTATTTTAATATTTCTTCATTGGAGGGGAAATTTGTAGATTTGGTGAATATACAAATACTAATTTCGGTAGACTGTAATGTTATGGTAAAAACAAAGTTCTTATTAAATTAAGTTGATGGAGCAGAACTATACTTTTAATTGGTATGGTGCATACATAATTCATAAACGCACCAAAAAAAAACCAAAAACAAAACTGTTAAAGTCTACCAATTAAAAAAATAGAAACTATAAATTTCTATTTCCAGCCAAGATGTAGTAACAGGGACCGGATTTACTTTTCCTACAACAAATCAATGTTCCCAGCTTTCACTTCAAGAAACTGGAAAAAGAATAGCAAATTAAATCTAAAATAAGAAGATGAAGTAATAAAGGTCACAGTTGAAATTAATGAAACAGAAAAGTGAAAAATAGTAGAGAAAATCAATGAAACCAAAAACTCGTTTCTCAGAGGTCAATAAAACGGATAAACCTCAAGCAAGAGTGATCAGAAAAAAACCGAGCCACAAATGAGCAATAGCAGAATAACATGATGTCACTGCAGTTTCTACAGATATTGAAAGGATAATAAGGGAATACTCTAAACATCTAAACATGTGCCAATAAACTTGACAGCTTAGAGGGAATGTACAAATTCCTTTAAAGACACAAATTACCAAAGCTCACTCAAGAAGAAATAACCAGTATAGCCTTATATTTATTAAATTTAATTGCAATTTGAAATCTTTTCACAGAGAACATTAGCTAAAATGGCTTCACTGGTAAATTCTATTAAATGTTTAAGGAGTAAGTAATGCCAATTCTACACAGACTTTACCAAAAAAATTTTGAGAAAGGAATACTTCCCAATTTATTCTTTGAGGGCCAGCATTATCCTAACACCCAAACCAGATAAAAACATTACAAGAAAAGGAAACTGCAGACCTATATTCATCATCCACATAGATGCAAAAATTCTAAACAATTTTAGCAAATCAAATTCAATGGCATATTAAATGGACAGTATATCATGACTGAATGGAATTTATCCCCGGAACTTAGGGTTGGTTTAACATTCGAGATTCAATATAATTCATCATATTAACAAACCAAACAAAAACCATATGATTATATCAATAGATATGAAAAGCATTGGACAAAATCCAACATCTGTTAAGGATTAGGAAGTGTTAAATTTTACCCTGCTTGCCGGCTAACAAGTTAGCCTGCCACTGTTTCGTAGGTACTGGCAGACAACTTCTTCTTTGGTGATGATGTGCCTGGTCATGGTACACCAGGCAGCAGGAGACTTCCGTTTGCATTGGTTCTCCTGTCCTCCAAGTCAGGGGAGTAGAGATGGGACACAGTTGGATGCTGCACGTACGAGCCAGTGTCATAGCTGAGGAACTCTGAGCATAGGGAGCTCCCAGTTTTATAAAGAGACTAGCCAACCTGCTCAACCTTTGGCTCAGGAGAGGTATTATGGACAGCAGAAACGTCCGCCCCAGAGCGTCTTGTTTACTGTATTATATCCTTGAAAAGATAGTTCAGAACAAATCTGGGAATTCTTCTTAAAAGACCAGCAGAAAGAGGAGAAACCCATTGAGAATCGACTCTCAACAAAATGCATCCTTTCTACACTAAATATTCCTTCAGTCGATCTGAAGGAATCTGATCTGATCTGATCAACAGGGCTGGTACCAAGTCAGTTTAATTCATCTCATGGTGATTTTAAAAAGCCAGGTGGCTTTCTCAAATTTTTGTCCTGACTTTTCCTTTTGGTTTAAGGCCTTAACCCAGGTATGCAGGGTGTGTTGGCGACTGCAGAATCCACTTGGTTCCACTAGGGGGAAAGCTGGCAGAATTCACCTGAAACAGCTCTGGCCCATGAGTTGAGGCAAATATGAATTACTTTTGGGACCAACCTGGTGTTTCCTTAACATGAAGGTTAAGAACTTGAAGACAGTGCTGGAATTAGAACCCAGTTCTCTTCGATCCTTGCTTATTTCCCTTTCAATTATATCATGCATTGTTTGAACTTGAATGTACACAAGGGGATTGATTATTAGACAGTGTATGTAAGGGGATGGATGCTAACAGTTGAGTATGTTTTCCTTCAGTAAAGAGATGTGTATGTGTTTAACATAAGGTTATATAAACAATGTAACCCCTTGAAATTCTGCTTGTGCAAAAGATTTTGGGGCACTTTTATTCAGTGGATTTTTGTTGTTTTGATATAATATGTACGATGTTTTAATGTTTGGTCTTTTTACAGTTGATTTCCACTAGCAGTAACCAGTGTTAATAATCGCATTAGTGTCCCTTTTCAACACTCATAAATATAGGTTCATAAGGTTTTTTTTTTCCCAACTTGTTATATGCAAATATCTAGCAAAATGTCAGGATGTTTCTAGTTCTTCTATTGCAAACAGTGCAGTAACTCTCCTTGTGCATATATATTTAATGCAGAGTAGGTGGGCACTTAATAGGTATTTGATGAGCAGAGCCAATTGAGTCATGGAATGGAATGAATGCCCAGAGTCACATAGTGGGTTGACCCAACTTTTTTTTTTTTTTTAACCATTGGGTTTTGCAAGTGGTCTGTAGACTTCTCTAGTTTCACTTGAAAATAATCTGGAGTATTAGTGCCAGACTTTAGAGTCAGACATGGGTTTTAATTATATTTTTGGTATATGCCACCTGTAGTGAATTTAGGCAAGCCTCTTAACTCCCCTAACCCTCTTCAATATAATACTTGCCTTAGGTATTAGAGAAATCCTTAGAGTGTGCCAGGCACTACATTAAATGTATTTTGTGCATGATAAATTATCTCAGCTATTCCTTGAAACAACTCTCTAAGTATGGGGATCAGAGAGTGTAAATAGTCATACAGCCAGTAAATGGAGGAGCCAGCATTCAAACCCCGGCAGTTTGAAGGCCAAGCTCTTAACCCATTTCCCATTTGCCCTGAGAATACTCGCAGCACTTGTGGCTACAGCATTTACCCCCCAAGATAACTTGTGGATTATAGTCCTAACCTTACCCCTAAAGTTTGCCACACAATATCTAGCTTTTTTTTTTATTATTTTCGTATCACTCTAATTTATTGATAGTCTTTGGAAACAAATAACATCATTTTTATATATAGCATTCTGTTTTTAGTAGTGGTATTTCCATTTACAAAATATAGTCATTCTGGGTTGCTGAAAATGTCAAATTTTAGAAAACGTAGCATTCCTATGTGTGATGTTAACACCGTTCTCGAACAATTGTTAGCTAAAGTTTCATTTGATGAATCCAATTTATGTATGCATTTCTGTTACATTAGGATTAGAGACAAGTTCTGTTTAGAAATAACTAAGAACGGTTTTTATATTTTATTTTCACTTTGAAAACCTGTCAGATTTGCATTACCTTCAAAGAGTGTGTTTATGTAAGGTTAAATTAACACTGGCAGCCAGCTGCACTTTTTTTTTCTAAATGGGAAATGGGTTAAACAGTACACCATTACTATGACATGTGTGGCTAGAGCAGCATTTCTCAGCCTTGGCAATGTTTACATTTTAGGCCAGATATATCTGTTGTCAGGGCGTCCCTTGAATTAGCATCTCTGGCCTCTACTCTGTAGATGTCACTGCCCCCCAGGGTGACAATAGTGACAGAAAAATGTCTCCAGATATTGTAAAATGTTTCCGGGGGTGGGGGTGGGGGGACGGCGCGCAAAAAATCACCCTGGATGAGAACCACTGTCTTAGAGTAAGAACATGTTTTGGGGACTCTGAGGTAGTTGAAAATAAAATAAAATAGAAATTTAGGAAAAGGGTCAGGACTAAATATGTGATATAAAAGTCACGGTTAAGAAGTAGTTATTACCATTAAAAAACAAGTGCGCAGTAAGGAAAAAAAATGGGCTGAGAGCAGAGCTGGGGAAGCTTAGCAGTTGAATGAAAAGAGTGGATTAAAAAAGAGTCAGAGATTGAGAGAAACTGAGAAGGAGCAGTTATGGGGTGGCATTTCAGTGAAAGTAAACTCTTGAAACTTTTTTAAATTATAAAAGCAATATGCTCCCATTGTAAATAATTAGAAAATAGTAAAGGAAGTAATAGGATTTGGCTGTGAACTTTATCAGCTTTACCATTTTAATCTGTCATGTCTTATTGTCCCCAAAAGTGCATTTCTTTTAGTTAAATGGAGAAGGAAAAAAAACGAGTTATATATTTTGTTTTCCGAAGATGTGATTTCTTATTTTAGGTTGCCGAGGAGCCCAAGTAGAAGAAATATGGAGTTTAGAGCCTGAGAATTTTGAAAAATTAAAGTAAGTATAATTTTAGTTGTGGTAAAAATAACGTCTATGCTTAAGCAAACTTTTCTCTGTTTATTTTACTTGGATTATCCTAGACTAAATACACTATATCCTTCAAATCTTTTTTTCAGTCCTGGCGAGATACGTATTATTCTCATTTTATAACTAAGAACCTAGACTTATAGAAAACTGATTTGCAAGAGATTAAAAATAGTCCTTGTAATTCCATATCAACAACATACTGATTGGTTGATTTTTTTACAACATTCACTTATTGATCAATAGGATTAGAACATGGAACACATTTTAACATAAATGACATGAATAAGAGGTCAGTCTACAAAACCATACTTAATAGATACTGTATATTAATAGTAATTTAGAACTTGTCTGTATCTAATCACATTGCTTTGGGGGAGGTTATAGTTCAGATTCAAAATGTAGATGCCAGGAAGAACCTTCCTCTTCCCTATCCTTCTGTGTAGAATGACCTCTCTGAGCCTCTCCTCACCCAGCCTCCATGCCCCCAAGCACTGACCCTGCGTCGTAGGTGGAGGACTAGAGAGGTTTTCACTGGTGGGAGAGTGCTTGAGATGAGGGCAGGAGCAGGCTTTTAGCAGGCAAAATGGGGACTCTTGGGCTATGGCTACTGTTTTTAATAGTGAGAAGGGGATAGTTTACTCCCCCCACCTTTCCCTTCCCCTCAAACACAGCGATCGCTTTAAATAGAATTAGAGATCAGGTCTGGCTGAGTGGTCAGGGGAGGTTAATTGAAATTGCATCATTTGAACTGCCTTTAAAGGATAGGAAAGGTTTCTGTTGCATGGAAGGCGGTTGTGAAAGATACTGGAGGGAGTCCTACCTCGAGCGGTGATTTTATGTTTCGTGGGCAACGGTGTTCCTTTAGGAAAGTGGATGACTTCTTTCTGAACGAGGTGGCAGCATCCATTCATATCATAGTTTGATGATTGTTCACGGACCCAGTAATTATGTGAAGATGGCTCCCTGTAATTCATAATACATACACTTTCAACCATTTACCTGTAAACACCTTAAGGGAACTTTATTCATGTTAGAGTTAACAGCTTCTTCTAGTTTCACTATATTCTTATTTTCTTCTTCTAAGTGAGCTGATATGAGGTAGAAATGAATACTCCACAGACTGAAGAATAAACTTTATAATTCTATTTTAACTGATTCAATTTTAAGTTTTATTAGCCTTGTCTTAGGCAACATTCCAATGACTAGACAGCAGTAAAAATCTTTAAAATTCTTTTGAACTTTCTTCATTTGCATTGTATTTGTTAAGAAGCTGACTAAAATTTAATGTATTGATAGTGTGTTATAAAAGAAGCAAGGTTTGTTATCACTAATTTGTATTTTATTTTGTAGGCCAGTTCATGGGTTAATTTTTCTTTTCAAGTGGCAGCCAGGAGAAGAACCAGCAGGCTCTGTGGTTCAGGACTCCAGACTTGACACGATATTTTTTGCCAAGCAGGTATGGTCGTTGGTATTCTGAAGTCTCGAGAGCAATCTTTTTTGTAAACTGGACTCTCTTCCACCTGTGTCTCTAGTGTAGCAGTCCTCAAACTTTTTTGCTTAGGACTCCTTTACATTCTTAAAATTGCATCAATTTTGAAGTAATAATACTGGCTGTCTTATGCTAATTATACGCTCTAATTAGAGAGATGCCTGTCTATGGATCATTGATTAATAAAATGTTGAGAAAAGAAATTGTTTTCTGGTAATTACAATTTGTGTATAAGTTCCAGGAAGGACAGTTTGGTAATGCTCGTCTGCAAAACATCATTGTCTAGTTACCATTTTACTGGTGAGAAAGCTAACGTCTGATGTACTTGTTTACGATCACGCTGCAGTGATGCTAGGTTTGTCTGACTTCTCCTGTTCAGTCTATCAGCAAAGAATGATTGTGACAGATACTGTGCTAGATGCTTGGGGAATGATAAACAGTCATGATCCCTGTCCTCAAGGTTGCGTAAAGTTTAGTGGAAAAGGGTGGTATTAATCAGTGAAATGTAGAAGCACAGTGGCGATGAGGGCCGCATGGAGCGAAGTGAGAACCATACTGCAAAGTTTGAAAAGTTTCTGAGACTGTCTATACTTCGAATGCCAACTGCAGAGTTTAGGGGCCCCAAACACCACGCTCAGGTTCTGTAATTTGCTAGAAAAACTCAGATTTCACCAAAGCTGTCATAGTTACAGCTCTGGTTTATTACAGTGAAAAAAGATACGTATTAATTTCAGCCCAGGCCAGAGACTCATGAGACAGTCCAGGAAGGCTCCATGCGCAGGGCCTACTTGTCTATTCCCAGTAGGGTCACAAATGGCGCTAACTTTCCTGGCAATAATGTGTGACAACATGTAGAGAGTATTGCCATCCAGGAAATCTCAACCAATTCTTGGTATCCAGAGTTTTTAGTGGCCTTCATCACATATACCTGGTTGGCACCCACGTGGCTGACCTCAGTCTCCAGCTACCCTTGAGGTAGAGCTGATACTGCTGACCCAAAACCCCACCCTAAGTCACACTGTAGACTGTCCATGTGGCCCGAAGCCCCAGGTAAACAAAGACACTCTGTGAGGCCAGGCTTTTCGAGAGCTGAGAGATCACCTTCCAGGAGGCAAGGACAAAGGCCAGATCCCTTTTTGTGCAAGATTAAATTCTTTACTGCACACTTAAAAATGGGACTTGGCCTCTTTAGGGAGATCTGAGAAAGCTTCTGCGAGTGACAATTCAGCTGAAATCTAGAGGTTAAGTAGGTATTAACTGAGGGAAAAAGCTTGAGGATCATCCTAGATTAATTACAGCTTTGTGGCCAAAAAGAATGAGACTAGTAAAACGTACTAAAAGAAGCCGGTGTAAGTAGAGCATAGCAAACAACAGGGCAATGCAGGCGGTGCATGAGATCTGGGGGTAAGTATATTAGGACGAGGCAGTTAGGTATATCTAACAACTGAAATATAATTGACATACAAAAAACTGCACATATTTAATGTATACAATTTGATGAGTTTGAAAGGAGTTTTTTTTTTTTCCTAATTCTTTTTAAGAAATTTGTGAAGATAATGGATTATAGATTTGAAGTCCTTAGATCATAGGAATGTTTGAGAGTATTCTCTGCCATAGTCTCAGCATCTGGCCTAGCATTGGGTACATATTATGTCCTTAATGTGCCATGATTTTGCAAGAATGTGTGAATGAGTATAAATTTTGTCATCTTCTAACTTCTGTCAACCCGTCCCCAGATAGTTTCATGCTAGATAATTTTGGCCACAGGTAAGGAGCACCAAGCCTTAGAAAGTTTTAGTTAACCACCTTTTTGACATCTCCTTTATAAACATTACATTTTTCATCCAAATTTACTAAAGAACTGATTCTGATCAAAATACATATTAAACAAAATCAGCAACAATGTTAATTGGATTTTAGATCCGTTACTTTTTTCTAATTTGTCAATTATAAGATAGTTTTAGTACAAAATACTGTTAGAGAAGAATTATGGAAGTGTGGTGGTGGCATTATATTGCTTGACAATTGGCAGTAAGATGGTGCTCCCTAATGGGGAAAGTAGTCTCATCAAGGAGTTTTCCCAGCAGATCGTAGTTAAAAGATAAGAACCGGTGGACAGTCACTAGTCTCTGGCAGCGTGAAAGTAGAGTATAGGAATTAAAAAGGGAAGATAATTGAAAATTTTGTCTTCTGAAATTTACCAAATCATAAAATCATAAATGAATTCTAGAACCAGACTTTCTGCCACTGACTTAGCTTTGTGCCCTATGGGTAAGTTACTTAACCTTTTAGTGCCTCAGCTTCCAAAAGTGTAAAATGAGCATAATAATATCACTCCTTCATAGGTCGTTGAGAGGATTAAAATAATCAGTATATGTGAAGTGCCTAAAAAAGTACCTGGCATGTAGTACGTGCAATCTCAATGTTTTCTCTTCTCACTACAATGTAAGGTCCACATAATCTATTAAATAGTCAGGTTAGATGACAACACTGTAAAGATTGTATGTGATGGAGTTGAAAAATAAATGTGGACAATTTATACCGTTTTTTAGGAATTCAAATGAGGGTAGAAACTAATATAAGTTGTTGAATAATTTCTCCAAAAGCCACATAGGTGAGTTGGAGCTCGCGCTGGGCGCTGAAATATGGGTTGAGTTCGAATCAGTAGAAATGCTTTGAGGGAAGAGAATAGGAGGGGAGGGAGGGCTATGCTTCATGTCAGGGACGACTGGTCTTGTTACCCTAACTGGGTTGGTTTTACTGATGTTATAAGTTCATTTAACTTATTTGGTTTCCTAGAATCTTCAGCTCCAGAATTGCAGCAAATTCCTGAAACTAGATTAGAATGGAAATTAAACTTGTTTATTATGTTTATGCTAAACTGCATGAAATGAAATCAGAGAACTATTCACTTTGTTTTGGGGGTTATTGTTATCAGTTAAAAGCTTTTTTTTTTAAACAAATTGATGATATCTTTGCTTTTATATTTTGTAGGTAATTAATAACGCTTGTGCTACTCAAGCCATAGTAAGTGTGTTATTGAACTGTACCCATCAAGATGTCCATTTAGGAGAGACTTTATCAGAGTTTAAAGAATTTTCACAAAGTTTTGATGCAGCTGTGAGTACAGTCTTATTCTTCCTAAAATGCCCTATTTGTGATAGTTCTTATTTTAATGGGCTACTTTTAAACATTATTGCAGATGAAAGGTTTGGCACTGAGCAATTCAGATGTGATCCGACAAGTACACAACAGCTTCGCCAGGTAAAGAGACTGTTTCATAAACCTTGTTTCTTTCTTTGCTTGTTTATTTGTCTCTCACTATTTTTTCTTCACTGTAGACAGCAAATGTTTGAATTTGATGCAAAGACGACAGCAAAAGAAGAAGATGCTTTTCACTTTGTCAGTTATGTTCCTGTTAATGGAAGATTGTATGAATTAGACGGATTGAGAGAAGGACCAATTGATTTAGGTAATCCATTTCCCATTCCTGGTATTTCACTTGAGAGAAGGAAAGAAATACTGGGCGTGCACCTCTGTCTTAACCACAGTGCTGCTTAAATTTTGAAGGGAAGGTGACAACAAGGTGGTATAATACCATGAAGGCCTTAAGCTCTTCAGCACTTTATGAAATTAGCAAGTAGGAAGGACGTGTTGACTACAGTAGTTCAAATGGAACCTTTAATTTTTTTGTAAGAGAAAAACATTTTTAACCCATGAATTAAGTTATTTTTTATTTTCCAGTTAACTTAAAAACTACTTCATCTATTGAACTTGTTATTCTTCTCATTTTTAACCTACTGATAAGGAATAGTAAGCATTTCCTATCATGTTACACTAAAATATTTTCATTTGCAATTCGTTCGTTCAAATCACTTAAATTCAGTGTTTAACAATCTATAAAAATATATTTCTTCAAAGTTTCTTTTTGAGTAGTGCACTACTGTGCTTTCCTTTGTGCCAAAGGATAGATTTATCCTGATCCCACCCTGTATCTAACCTCAAGCAAAAATGATTAATGGTTATTGAGGGAGAGGGTACAATTTGTGGTTTTGACATAGTCCTGAAATAATAGGCCCACAGAAGAATTTTAACTCCTTATTTTTTACCTCATTAAATTTTCTTTTTCTCTCTCTTTTTTAAGTCCATTTATAAGTCCAACTAAACTTTTTATGTTGAATCTAATGTGATCTGCTATTCATAAAACTTTATCCTTTTGGATTAAAAAAAGTTAACGTAGTTTCATTTTGTTCGTACTTTTTGACCTTGCCCATGTATAGAATCAGTGGTTTATCTAATGCTGATTTACATATTATCTCACTATTTAAAGATATTTTTCTGTGTCTGTTATAGAAAATGAATAGAATGTTCTTTCAATTCTGTAGAAGTTGATTTTCCCTAGATTGGTGGTTGATCTGATCTCTGTATTTTCTCTGTTGGCTTCTATCCGGTCAGCCATTCATTTATTAGAACCATCAAATATAAAAGAAGTAAAAGATGAAAGGGAACAGCCAGTTTTACTAAACAGCTTGTGGCTATGGTTGAACTTGTGAAAAAGAAGAATAAAACAACTGGGTAAAATTGGTTTTGCATTATGTGTGGATTTTAATTTTTTATTTTATAGTTATGGTGGTGGGGAGGGAGACAGATAAGATTAAATCCTTATTTTGCCACTAACATGGGGGCTGGTTTTTCTTAGCTGTCGGTTTCATCATCTGTAAAATGAAGATAGTTATCCTTATTTCACAGAGTTATGAGTTTTAATGATATAACTCCCTAATTCATTACCTTCATTTGTTCAATACTTATTAAATGATGAAATAATATGGCAATGTGAGTTAGTGATAATGCTCTTTCCCCTTATTGTTACTAAGAAAATAAGAATTGAGGCTGAAAATAGCTATGCTGAAAGGATTTTTACCATGCTGAATTTCCTAAAATATTTATGAAAAGAGATATTTTTGACCAAACTTTTGAAATAATGTTAATGTTGATTTTATTTAAATGCTTTTACATTTCTAGGTGCATGCACTCAAGATGATTGGATCAGCGCTGTGAGGCCAGTCATAGAAAAGAGGATACAAAAGTAAATAAATGCTCAGCTAATCTCGTTGTCATCAGGTTCTGGTTTTTATACATCTTTAAACTTTTATTTCATTTTTATTTTAGCAATGCTTATTGAACATCTACCTTTGACTGTATTATTGTGTTCAGGAAACCTATTTTAGAAATTCTCTAAATTCTACAGAATTTAGATGTTTTGTAGAGTTACTTTGTAGAGTTCTTTTTGAGCATCTATTTTTTTATTAAGCTTTTTGAGATAATTATATATTCACATTCAGTTATAAAAAGAAAACAGAGGTCTCCATCGATCTGTGTCAGTACTAGTTTTGATTACTATAGCTGTAAGTCTTGAAATTAGGTGGATCGATGCATACAACTTTATTCCTTTCCTTCAAAATTGTTTTAGCTATTACGTGGTATACAGTATCTGATGAACACTCTCACAAGATATTGATCTAAAGACAATAATAAGATAACTCAGGTCTAAAAAAATTGTTTTAGCTTATCGTTCTTCTGCCCTCCCATATAAGTTTTAGTATAATCTTGTCTATATCTGTACACATTCTTGTTGGGATTTTGATTGGAATTATGTCGATATTTATATTAATTTGAGGAGAACTGGCATCTTTACTACATTGAGTCTTCCCATCCATGAACCACAGTGTATCTCTCTATTTACTTAGACCTCCCAGAGAATTATAGGGTCATCACAATAGGTTACCTTAATTGTAATGGTGTTATAATTCTTTATCATATTATAAACTTCAACTTTTTTTTTAGGTACAGTGAAGGTGAAATTCGATTTAACTTAATGGCCATTGTGTCTGACAGAAAGATGGTATATGAACAGAAAATAGCAGAGTTGCAGAGGCAGCTTGCCGAGGTTTGTGGCAATGTTTTTATGTTCAAAGTTCTAGCTTCGTTATTCTCTCAGGGAAAGTACTCTTTTTTTCCTCCTTTTTTTTTTTTTTTTTTTTTTTTTTTTTTTTTTTTTTTGTAAAATGTTTTTAATCTGGTGTCCTGAGTGGTGGTTAAGAGAGTACACTCTGGAGTCAGGTTACCCAGACTCAGCTTCTGGCATTGCCACTTAGTGGGTGTATGGATTTGAGTGGGTTTTTTTTGTGCCTCAGTTTCTTCATGTGAAATGAGGATAATAGTGTTTACCTTATAGTGTTGTTGTGAGGCCTAAGTGAGATAACATATGTAAACAACTTTAAAGAATGGCAGATAGTAAATGCTAAATAAGTGTTAACTACCTACTGTAATTTTGTTATGTAATTAAGCAAGTTAGAATATGTTTCTTACAGAATTTATTGAGTACATTTCAATTCACATATACTTTTACTAGTCTTTACTACCGATTACCTTTCTGTAGTAAACATGATTGGAGAAGAGACTTAGTAATAGACAAAAAGACCTTATTTATGTTTCTTTGATCACGTTTTCTTAAGAGTATGTGAAAGCAAATTTATAGCTGAACAAAGTTTATAGCAAAACAGTATATTAAATTATAGATTGTTTTCAAATAAACGTGTTATTGTAGAACAGAAATATGGAAGGCACTTCTCAGGGATTTTTATCCTTTAATATTACAATTAGGCTGGTATTCTGTCACCGTATTAAGAGTAAAATTTGAAAAAAATTGTACTATGTTTATCATTTAAAAATATCGTGAACTTAAGCCTCAATTATTAGGGTGTATTTTTTTGTTTTTTTTTCTTTCTCCTAAGGAGGAACCCATGGATACAGATCAGGGTAATATGTTAAGTGCTATTCAGTCAGAGGTTGCCAAAAATCAGATGCTTATTGAAGAAGAAGTACAGAAATTAAAAAGATATAAGGTATTTTTTTTTATTTGTTCCTTTAATGTTTTAATGTAGAGTGGTATATTTTGACATGAAGATATATTGAATGCTTGATTTTTTTTTTCTGCCATCATTTACTAGTTTTCAGAATAATGAGTTGATTCTGTGGAACCCTACAAATGTTATCTCTGAGGTTTCTTTTTTTTACATTTTTTAAAAGTATTATTATGAACAGATTTTTAACATATTTGGTGCTCCAGTTCACTGCAGTTATTGATGCTCAAATTGTCCAACCTTTGGCCATAAGGAGCCACTTCAAGCTTGTCTCCTGAGTCCTTGACATGACTCTTCACCTCTGGTAGCTTCCTTGCTTTCTAGATGTCAAGATGTTTCAAACCCATCTTGTATAGTTCCTGCTTCAGACTCAGAATCAGCCATTTTTTTAAGAAGTCCAGGTACTTTGGGGGCAGTAATATTTAGGAACCACTGTCTGAGGGCTCAGAGTGCTGAGTGACACTTATCAGTCAGTATTTCTAGGCCTTTTCAGGGCTAAGAAATACATTTCTATTTTTGTTTCATTTTTTAATAGAAAATACAACATGAATTCATATTAATACTCAAACTTAGGCTTAAAGGGCTTTCTACTTGAAATTAAGCATTTGTATCTTTTCTCTTAAGCTGAAAATATTAGTTCCTAACAACAATAACATAACTACTTATTTGCTTTATGCTTCATATATATAGCATTTATATATATAAGTAAATATTTTTATGCTTTATATTATGTGTAGAATGCTCGTATATGTATGTATATGTGTGTGGGTACATGCACACATGTTATATATAGAATGTGTGTATATATACACACGTACATGTAGAATGTTATATGTTACACATAGAATGCATGTATATATGTATTTGTGTATTCATACACACACACAGGCCATATATAAAAGTTCAGAATAACAATACCAGTAGTGTTAGTAACCACCGAAAAGTTTTTTCTTAATTTTTTTCTTAGGATTTATCCCATTTTAGATGAACAACCAAATTACTATGTTTTTAAATTCACTTGAAAAAATTTTCTCATGGTGTGGTTCTATTACTTGGTACACAAGTGAGTTTGTTTTACTTTGCTTTCCAAGTTTTTAGGTTTAAAATTTTTTTGATTTAATTATGTCAAATAATTTAGAGCCAAATATATAAAGCAAGACTATCTTTAATAATGTCTTTCTCCTTCACTTGCAGTCTGTCTGAAAAGCTTTATTCAGAGAGCAAAGAGTGAAAGGAAGTTTGAATTTTGAATGACTTTGGAAATAGTATTTAAGTCATTTGTCATGCATGTCACAGTAGAAAAAGCATTGTTATTTATTTGAAGCTCATTTGAAGGCAAGGAGTGTCCTTTTTTCTTTTTATTGCTCACTACAGTGTCCACACAATGCTTTGCACTATACTTAACAGTCAGCAAATGACTGCGAAATAAAATAAACAGACTTTGAATTAGCAGGATTTCTTTAGATGGAAGTGTTAAGGGCTTGATCCAGAGTATTCCAGGCAGGAAAAAGGGGGGCCAAGTTCTTGGATACAGGAATGTAAGGGATGAAAATCTGAATGTTTATCTGCTACTTTATGTGCTATAAAAATATAACTATCTATCATTTCTGTATTATGCAGGGTTGTTACATAATTAACTAAGTTTTAATATTTGTCTAAAATTAAACACAAACTAGGTTTTCAGAATCTACCTGGTACATTGTTTGAGAATGCTTTGCTTTAAAAATGTAAAATGATTCTCATATTAATATAAAACGAACATCCGTTAAGATTTTATTTAATTTATTATTAATTGAGGGACTCTAGAAGATATCACAGCTAGTTCAAATGAGAAATCAAAGAAGCTCAAATTTATATGAAGTAAAAGAATGTTGAAATGAATTTACAAAAGATGGACACTTTTTATCCGTGGGAGAAGGGAAGTAAATTGAACCTCTGCCAGGTAGTAGCTAATAACTCAGTGGCAGTGAAAGGCTAGAATCATGTAACTTTGGAGGGCGGGCTCTAGACAATGCGTGGTTTTCCATTTAAACAAAGATTGTTTTCCCCTACAGCCTACCCCCTTTGGATCAAAAATAATTCAAAGAAAGATTAGTCTTGATTACAAAATAAAGCTGGTCTCATTAGGCTTGGCCTGCTAATTGCATAGTAAGTAGCAAGGGTACTAATCAATCATGTGGGCCTTCTTAAATTTGCTTTCATAAGTCATTTAAGTTTTTATGAATAATGTTAGACTTCTAAAAGCCTGTTATTTGTTAAGCCAAGAGTAGAAGGTGACACCCAAGAAACTCTCTACATGTTTTTTTTTATTGTATTAGTCTTTATTCTCAGTGGGAACGGAATATCATTATTTCAAGTATTTTTTCTTTGAGAATGGATGGTTTTCTCCCATTTCTATTTTGAGTTGGATGCAAAATTAAAATGTCAGAAACTTAGTGGAAAATGTAAAGTTTGTGCGGTTTTATATTTGTTTTGTTTTCAGATTGAAAATATCAGAAGGAAGCATAATTACCTGCCCTTCATTATGGAATTATTAAAGACTTTGGCAGAGCATCAGCAGTTAATACCACTTGTAGAAAAGGTAAGGATTTTAGTTGTGATTCGTTAGATTCAGATTGCCGTCAGACAAACTTTTTTTTTTTTTTTTGGCTTGATTAGAAGTAAAATTTATTGAAACTTTTTTTATTTTATTTCTGAAAGTGACCATCACTAAATACTCTTTACCTATGGTTTTATATTCTAGATGAGCATGAGTTCAACCTGATATTGTAAAATGAAAATAAGGGATTGTCCCATCGCTTTAGCCTTCAAGAACCCTTAGTGTCACAACTCAGGTTGTGCTATATTAGAATAAAATTTAAAACTTTTTCTTTTCTTTAAAAACAAATTTTAATGTTAATTGAGATTTTTTTTTCTTATTTAACAAAATTTTGAGTTATCATAGAATTTAGCACTAAATGGACATTGAAGGGGGGAAAAAATGTAGCCAAGAGTAAGAAATAGGTGTTTCTATTCCTAAGCTAGTATTCTTTCCACTGAGGGGGTATTAGCATAGGTTAGTGAAAAAGTCTAAGATATTTTTCCTTTAATATGAAGCACTTAAGTAAAATATTTGTTGAATCAATAAAATGCAGTTAGATTGTTTTTATATTTATACTGTAAATCAGTGTTTTCTGAAAGTGACCATCACTAAGTACTCTTTAAAATATATGTTACCTAGCCCTTCCCCAAATATTCTGATATAGGGAGAGGAATCTTTAATAAGCACCACCCCCACCCCACACACACACATGATTCTAATGCGGCTGGTCTCTTACCACATTTTGAGAAACACTGAGAGGGTACTACTAGGCAAATAAAATTTTGGACCATTAACTTAAAGACCAGAGTACATGGTAGGTACACTTTTCTTATTAAAATTTATGAAGATACAATTCAACCCAGCTGTTTTATATTATCATAAATTCTAAATAATATGAGATGTGAGTTAAGGTTTTGTGTATACATACCTTATTACCCAGGTCTTGAAACATGTGCTGCGACTTGTAGTATTAAATATACAAAAATTATTGCACAATACTGATACATCTTTTCTGTGTAGGTTTTTCTATTCATGTATCTCAGGGTATTACAATTACAAAAGTCCATGATAGGAAACTTATTTTTAAAGTTTTAGATTAATAGGGTCCTGTGATCCTCAGACATGCTCAGTTAACAGTACCTAGCTATTGTGTTCTTTGTATAAAACACTAGGAAATATTTCTACACTAAAATATTAAAATTGTAATGTAGACTATTGTGCCAAATCATATGATATATCAGATTTTATGTAAACATAAATACTATTAGGGACCAGACAAATGTCATCAGAGAAATTTTAAATGTATATATTTTGCTTTAAAATTGCTGTAAATTTTTTTGTGCAAATTAGGAAAAGAGCAATTCTTATTTGATTGTAATAACAGTGCATCCCCAGATTGTTAAAAACAAAGCACAGAGAACAGCTTTTCAGCTTTTGTATTAGAACTATAAATCCTTGGTTCCCATTGTCTTGGACACAGGGTGGCAGTATATGACTGCCTCGTGTGAGTGGGACACAAACCCAGTCTGTTCCTGTGTTGCGTTGGTTTTATCGACGGGGTGGTTACTCTCCATTTCTCCAAATTGCCTACTTCTCCAAAGTGTTCCTTGATTATTAATATTGCATATACAATAGTGAGATACCTTTATTTCTCATATATATGCAATAATCGTAATCTCCCTAGATTATGAAGGAAGTTCTGATTGATTAATTAAAATTTTTGAAACATTTTATTATTCATCATTTACCTAGCTGCAGCTTTATTCCAGGCACTCTGTTAGAGTCTGTGGCTATACACACGAATAAGACACATCTTTTCTCTTAAGCAACTCATGATGTAGTTGGGGGAAAAAAATTATGGTACTGTGATATTATGTTAAACTCATTAAACTATTATGTCAAACTCATTTACTTAAATATGCAGAAACTAATGGAGAATTTTTTTTTTAACTCAATTTGAATGAGAAGTGGGCACATATGTAAATATACTGTTTTAAAATATGAATGAGTATGACTTTGGAATGAATAATTACATATTTTAAAGTAATAACACATTTCAACTTCAGATAAGAGCTACAAACCATACATCATTTTTCCTTACAGTTGGCAAAGTGTGACTATATAATTGTCCAGGAGTAGTCTGTTTCAAGTCTCATAGTATTAAGGATGATCCTCTAGAAATCTTATAAACAATGCATTTCAAACCTTTTAGCTTACAAATGCCCTCTTACATTTTATTTTAATATGATCTAAAATAAACTTTTAAGATTTTATAGCATACTATCTTTCATTTCTAGGCAAAAGAAAAACAGAATGCAAAGAAAGCACAGGAAACCAAATAAAGAAGCTGCTTTGGGATGTGTTCACATTTCTGCTTCTGCACCTATTTTCATGGAAACATTAAGTATAAAGAACTTTGAGCAACACCCTAAGTGACTCAGTGCACGTTTGGCAGTAGTACCAGTCTGTCTTGTCTTTAATGCATGGATTCATAAACTTTTTCCCTACCTGCATCATGTGCATGTAGTGCATCTTAAATAAAAGCGATATGAAGAGTGCTTTCCCAAATTCCATTATTCGACAATGGATCTGAGAACTTCGGTTGGTTCTCTGGGTGTACAACTACCGTAATGAACCTAGAAAATGCACAAATGATATTCTCTATAATTGTTATAATTAATCTTTCGATCTTTTAGCTCAGTTAAATGTTTAAAATTTATAAATGTCAGATCTTGATTAAACTGGATCTCTTGTTCTCATTAATGGAAAAAAAAAATCAGTATTTCTGTCTTTGATATCTAAATATTTTGAGGATTTAAAAACTGAATTTTATCTCTTTTACCAATTACTTGAAAAAAATATGATTTTACTGCAGATCATTTGAAAAGGACAAAAGTACAGTTTCTAGTGATTTTCATTGCTGCCAGTCGAAAAAGTAATAAACATCTCAATTTTATTTTCGCAAACTTTCTTTAAGTGTTTGAGATTATTTATTTATGTATTGTAGAATTGTTTCAGGAAGGTGTGAATATCACTTTCAAAGCAAAATTTCAGGTTAAGAACAAATTATAGATCTTAAAGATTTTAGGTGTTATTCTCAGTTTGGCAACATTTTTTCAAGCTGTTAAATTGTATCTTTATAAAAAATTCAGGGTATCTGCTTTTTCAAAAAAAGACGGTGGTGGGTCTCTTACATGCCAGTTCAAACAAAATTCGTAAAGATCATAATTTCTAAGAGTCATGTACAGTTTGCTTACAATGGAGTTTTTTTTTCCGCATTGCTTTTGGGAATTACTTTGGTTTTTTTATTTTATAAAAATAATATTGTATTCTTGCTTCTTATCTTTCCCAAGTTTAAAAGAAATTTTATAAAATTTCTTTTTATAAAGGAAATAATCTTTTTTTTTAAGGCACATTTCTGAAATTGATACATAACTTTTTAACATTTTATTATGGAAAAGTTTAACCATGTGGGGAGACTGTACCCATCTTTTACCCTCAAACACATGAATTTTTTTTTTCTAATTTAAAGACATTCTTTATTGGGTAGTAACTTTCAACAAAATAAACATATTATTCTAAGTTAATTTACACATTTAATGCAACCCATTAAAACACTCACAATTAAAAACCCCTTTATTATGAAATAATTTTAGATTCTAGGAAGTTGAAAAATAGTACAGAGAGGTTGAGTGTACCCTTAACCCAGTTACCTTCAGTATTACAATTTACATAACATCAAAACCAGGAAAGTGATGCTGACACAGTGCTCGTGTGTGTCTCAGTGCCATTTTGTCACGGTGTAGATCTGTATAACCACCACTCCAGTCAAAATAAAAACTATTCCTTCACCACAAAGATCTCTCTCTCGCTTCTCCCTCACACTTGCAGTCATTCCCTTCCCCAACCATCCTTAATGGATCACAGACCTAAATGTCATAACTAAAGTATACAGCTTTTTCAGAAAAATATAGGCGAATATCTTTGTGAGTTGATGATAGCCAGAGGTTTCTTAGGTCACAGAAGGCCATAACCATAAAAGATCCAAAACTAGTGTTCATCAAAATTAAAAAACTTGACACGACAAGACACTTTAAACAAGAGTAACTTCTATTCTATGACATTTAAAAAGAGCTTTATAAAACAAGTGTGTTAAGACATATAAGGAATTTTATCAATCTGGTTTCAATAAAATTCCTTGATAGACATTTTCATAGCTTAACAATGGTTTACTTTATCTGCTTCTTTAATGATTGCAAATGCATTGTGACCCTTCATGATAATTTATTCCAGTGAATAAAGAAGTATGTCCTTCTCTGGGTCCTAAGTCATGATGCCAGTGGGTAGTGAAAATGGGGGAATAAAGGGCAATCTAGAAATATATATGTTAGTTATGTGGAAAGTTAAAAAAAAAAAAATCTGCTTTGCTTATTTTACTTTTACCCTTTTCTGAATTCTCATTTACTGGTTGGGGCATTAAATGGAAGGTGAAGACCCTTCCATTCTGTTTTATGCCTTTTAAAACAGCCGATTCTAAGGATATACTTCTGTTAGTATAAACAAAGCAAGCTTGCCAACGGCTGTGGCGCTGGCTAGTCTCACCTCATATGTTTAGTTCCCAAGACAGCTGCCCTGTTCCAGCACAAAGCAGTCAGCTTGACTGTGCCACTAGAATAGACAAATATTTGTTCTCAGATCATGAACTATGGGAACTCACTCCCTTATTTAGACCATGATGCATACTTCTGGGTGTGCTATGGCGTTAGACACAGACGAATATCTGTAGTTAATCCTCTTAGTTGCCTAAAACATTTCAAGATACATTCAGAAATTTTTTTTTCTGTAGGAGGAGATTTTTTTTCTTTTGTTTGAGGAAGAAATGACATAAGATTTTCCCTTAGAAAATTTAAAGAACGGTAAGCAAAAATAAAATTTAAATCACCATATATCTACATTAACATTTTCATATGTTCAGTGATCCTTTTTCTCATGTTTATACACATTTTTGTTCGTAATTCTTGCATTCTCTCCCTACATTCTAAAATAGATTTATGTAGCATAAATTATTTTTAAAGTTGATGACATGCAATTTAACATTTTTATATCATTGACGTCTTATAGAAAACAAACCACCCTAGCTATTTCAAGAATGGGGGTTAACATTGGAAGTTTCGAAACTACTTAGTTCCTTACAAAGTCATTGTGAAGTGTGGAGGAGTGAGCTCAAGTTTGGGTCTCCAGCAATGACTCCCAGAGAAACTGCTACTTCTGCAATTTTAAGGGAGCTCGCTGTTGGAATTACTGATGTTAGAACGAGCTGTAATTGTGTTCAGGGAATGAAGAACCTGCCACAACTCTGTTGGCACCTGGTGATTCTATACCTGAATGTAGAAAAGTTCCACCTCTCCATGGCTAGGCATGGCACTCAGAAAAGCTACGCTTCTGCCTTGCTTTTGACTTTCACACCTTATAGTAGTTTTTCTGCAGAAGAATCTGGGAAATTCGTTTCTAGCTTTCTAGTCTCTGCAGCAGAGGGAAGGCATTCTAGGAGGAGGATATTGGAATGGATGCTGAGTGCAAATATACTCAATCACACATTATACACTTCTTCACTAAAACACATTTTTTCCCCCTTTTTACCTAAGTACTACATGTTTATTTTAGGGAAATGAGCAAATACAGAGAAAAAATTTTTACAATATGGCTGGCTCGTGGACCAGTGGTAGAAGTCTTTGAAAAGCAATTTGGTGATTCTCAAAATTTAAATGGCACATATACTTCATAACAATTGCACTTCCAAAAGCCATATTACAGAAACATTCACACAACTATATAAATACATGTATACAAGAAAATTCATCAACATATTAATTGTAATAGCACATAATAGGCAACTTAAAAGCACAGCAATAGGGAATGAGCAAATAAGTCACAGTATGTTGGAATACGATGTAATCGCTGGGAAGAGTGAGATGAATTTCTACATACTAATGTGGAAGGATGTCCATAATATATTTTCGAGGAAAATGAAAGTTGCATTATAGTATGTAGTATGAATCTATATTCTGAAGAAAAATCTTGTATGTCTATATATAATATAAAAATATTTGAAAGTATCACACCAAATTCTTAACAGCTACTAGTCAGAGGCTTAGAAGTGGAAAGTTGAAGTGGGAAATTTTTCATGTTAAATTTGTAGGTTTCTGAAGTGATTTAATTTTTTTCCTGCCAAGATATATATTTTATATATATATATTTTAAATATATATATTTTATATGTAAACAATAAGTAAATCATATCAATAAATTAGCCAGTTATTCTTATAACGAAGTATTGGTAGGATTTCTTTCCATAAGATGCAGCTGAATAAGGACAAAGCATAAATGAATGCCCTTTATACATGTGTATATGAATATATATATACACATATATTTATAACATTTGGATAATATTTATTGTATAATCTAAGGCATACCTATAATGCTTTCCTAGCAATAATAATACTGCTGATTACGGGGTACTCCCCACTAGTGGCCATTCTAGCCTTTTAAATATTTTATGTTACTTTCTACCTCCTAGTTAATTTTTTCCTCTGAATCAAACCATCTATAACCTGCGTACTCAGAGTGTGGCCCTTAGAGACCAGCACCATCAGTATCACCTGGAAGCTTGTTAGAAATGCAGAACCTTCTTGCCCCAGATCTTTAGAATCAGAATCTGCATTTTAAGAGGATGCCCAGTTGATTGCTAGGCATACGAAAATTTAACAAGCACAACAACCTCGTGTTATTTTACTATTCAGGGAAATGATGTTTTCACAATCAGTGGGCATGGCGCTTTATTTTCTGCACGTAGGAAATTAGTTTTAGGATTTTTACAGTTTGGATAGGAAAATGCAAAAGTACAATCTGTGAGAAAATTTATTAGGAATAAAATGTAAAACCATTCTCGATGTGCCAGGTACCCTCCTAAGTATTTTTGTTAACTCTAAGCCTCACAAGATGTGAAGTAGATCCTGTTATCCCCATTTTTCAGATGTGGACCCTAAAGCATTAAGAAAGTTACCGGCTCAATTTCACACAACTAGTAAGTGGTAGACCTGGGATTCAGACACAAGCTAACCGGCTCCTGAATTCATTCATTCATTCCTTCTTGCTTCCATTCACTCCCTTCTCTCTCTCTTACTCTCTCCTCCTCTTCCTCCCTCCCTCCTTCCCTCTTCACCTCCCCGATTCTTAAAGGTGAAAGTTGCCCATTATGAACAGAATCATACAGTGGAGGTGGTCATGTGAGAAAGCAATCTATCTCTGGATTTATTAGAACTTTGATTAGGACATTGATAAACTTTCTCCAGCTTATTAAAGAATGCACAGACTAACTGGTAGCCATGAGCTCTGGGACCAGTGCCTCTCCGTGGGCTGGTAATTACAATGTTTGCAATGAGAAATTAACAGACTCTCCTACTTGGGCCTCCCAGGCTGTGTGTCTCCTAATGAGGTTACCGAGGTCCAAGATTTGCCCTTTCAGCTTATGATTTCAGGCATTGAGAGTACACTCATTAAAAGTGATAAGGATATTGGTTAATTGAGACAACTTAATAAAACTTGCAGGAGACTAACGTACGCCAGAAAGATAACTTATTAATTTACTTCGCAATTATAACTGCCAAGCAGAACAGACATTCCTAGCAGCCTACATTCTCTCCTTGGTAGATCAATTTACCAAGGAAACCAAATTAAGACCAGAAGGTTGGCTGACTATAGGACTGGTCCGAAGGAAATTGTTTTTTAGAGATTGCTGGCTGTAATAGCCTGTGGCATGTTTTGTAATACTAGACACCAACTGCAACCAAGTCTGCCTGTACATTACACACCAACTTGATCAAAAAGGTTAACTGCCTCCTTTTTCTACATATTGCTGGAGACACAATAAGAAAATTTTAAACAATTATCACTTTGACATCTTTTCACTTCCCTTCTAATTTCAACACATTTTCAAATACTCAAGTTTACCATTATTTGGTTTCAATTTTATTCTAATCTGGCTTCTTAATGACATGTGGAGAGGCTCTTTAATTTTTTAATCTGTTTCCGGATAAAGAGACTATTTCCTATAATTTGCGTCACATCTATGTATGAGGAATCACCGTTTCTATTCTAATATCACCACTATGTCCTTTCCTAATATTACATGCCTGAAACAGTCTACATCTAATATGCACATTTGGAATGCCCTGGCTGCTTATTGTGGTGTGGAAAGTTTTTCTCTTGGAGCACATAGGATTGTCATTGGAACAGTTGTATTGCTAACACAATGAGCACCTTGGGTGACACAGTTGCTCATTCAGATTTCATGCCAAAATTGACTCGAATTACCATTTGCAATCAAAAACAGCAGTGACTCAGTGAAAGTAGCCTCGTTCTATCTTCCACGAGCAGCTTGGTCACTCTACCATTCTAAGATCGATACTTTCTTGCCGACTTCCTTGAAGTTGGTGAACACCACCTCACAGTGAAAATGCCGAGCTTTCTGCACACTATTTTATTTTCAAATTGTTATCCCGTCGTGCAGTGTGTTGGAAAGCAGACTACTGGAAGTGGATTCAGGAGACCCGGGATTCTAGTCCGGCCGTGCCATTACCCACTGTGTGATGTTGGCCTGTATTCTACTATCTGCTGAAATGTACTTTGTCCTTTGTTAAAAGTTTCAAGTAGCACTTACAGAGCAAACAGATGGCTTCCACATCTGTTTATGTGACTAACCCTTAAAAAATGTTGCTGTTAAAACTACAGTGTATTAGACACACACACTTCTGGCCCTCTCTTGCTGCCTCATAGTTGAGTCTAAACATAAGAAATCAGCCTTATAAAACGTTTTTTTCTCTTTTTAAAAACACGTGATGTTTAGAGAAAGTATGGTTACATTTCCTAAGCTTTTATCCCCATATTTTGGAACTCCATTTCCTCCATTGACAACCTTTTACATTTATAAATCGAATTTATGTTATTACATTGCCCCAGTCCTTTTGCTAATTTTAATCTCTAAGGTGCTATAAGAGTATGAACTAGTATGAACTATGTGTGTACTGACACAGCATCTCCAACTTGACATGTAGTCAATCTTTGTAGCTTCTTTTTAAATGTATTCACAAAAAGGAGAATCAACCCTATTCTGATACATCTTTAAATTTAAATGTAGATCCCAGTTCTGGAGACTTGTGATAGAATTACCATTTAAAAATTTTTGAATGACATATTTTATCATCAGTAAGTCAGGATAGAGACCCTATTATAAACACCACATGGCAGTATTTTAATAGAAGAGACACAATTAGAGTTAGGTTTGAGCATCGGCTTGTTCATTCATTCATTCACTCATTCATTCAATCAAAAGGTATTTATTATGCACCTACGCTGAGTCAGGCTCAATGCTGTGTTGGGGACACATGGATGAAAAGACATGGCCTTGCTCTGTGGTTTGGCATTGGGTTTTAACCTTGTGGGATTATGATATTCCCTGGCCTTAATTTATCTAAGGAGCAGGAAGAAGATGATGATAAATAACTGTTACCAGTGCATTAGACAAAACAGCCTAAAATAAGTCTAGTTTGCCCCATATGTAGTAATAATGTTTATGTACTTTAAACAAATAGTTAAGAGACTTGACTTCTGTTTGAGACTTACTGTTTTGTTTTGTGGTCACTGTGTTCCCGTCAACTTCCGTCTTTTTCTAGATTTAGTAACAGCTTTTTTTTTTGAGAGAGAGGAAACAAGGGGAGAAAAGCAAAAAGAGATATTGGTTGTTTTTTTAGTTTAGGTTCAAGATAGATTAGTAGCAATTGCAACTTTTAAATTCTGTCAGCATTTGGGGCTAGTAAGGTTTTTCCCAGGATCTGGGAATTAGGGAAATAAGATTGCTCTGAAAGTTAAAACATCAGGTCAACACATAACAGAGTACAACTGTTGGAAGTCCCTAGAATGAGGCAGATTGTGTCCAGGCCTCTTGAATGTGACTATGACCATAAGGTCACCACCTTAATGCTTACAGAGCCAGGTAGTTAATAGAAAGCAGTGAAGCTGACCAGGTATGAGGATACTTACTAAACATGCAATGACAGTTTTCACATCCCCAAATATATGAGACTTTCTCCATTTTTCTTGACATATTGTCCAATTTTCTATTTTTATTCATCTGAGAGATAGAACAACATATATTTTGTTTTTCTCTCAACTTTAAGAGTACTGCACGTGACTGTAGACTTCATAAACACTGGACACTTAGGCGAGACTAAATTTCTAAAACAACGCGAGATTAAATCAAGCACAAGAGAAAACAATGCAATCAAAAGATGAGATGTATGAGGCCGCTGCTGGTGTAACACGGCATAGCATTCTATAGCAAACTCTGGTAAGTAGAAAGAGTACATTCTAAAATAACGATAAAAAGTATAATGTGGTAAATACATAACACAGACGTTTATTATCATGATAGGGCATTACGGACTGTACCTCATTGTATCTGCTATACTTGCATACGACCAGCAGCTCAATAGGTTTGTTCACACCAGCATCACCACAAACTGAGTAACCTGTCGTGCTGGGGCCACCAGGTGGCTAAGGCAGCACAGCACGTCACAGCACGTCACATCACATCACATCATGTCATGTCCCGTCCCTTCACAACGGATGGGCCCTCACAGCACATCATAGCATGTCACGTCCCGTCCGGACGGCTGAGATGTCATGTCCTGTCCTGTCACGTCCCGTCACGACAGCTGGAGCAACATGTCACATCAAGTCAAATCCCATCATGACAGCTGGGGTGTCACGTCACGTCCTGTCCCGTCACAATGGCTGGGGCATTACGTCATGTCACGTCACGTCATGATGGCTGGGGCGTCATGTCACGTCCTGTCCCATCACGACGGCTCGGGCACTACGTCACGTCACGTCACGATGTCTGACGCGTTACGTCATGTCACGTCCCATCACGTCACGATGGCTGGGGCGTCACGTCACGTCACGATGTCTGACGTGTTACGTCATGTCACGTCACGTTCCGTCAGGATGGCTGGAGCATCACGTGACGTCAGGTCACGTCCGTCACGTCCCATCAGAATAACTGGGGCATCACCTCAGTCTTGTCACCTGGAATGTCACTGGGAAATAGGAATTTTTCAGCTCCATTATAATTTTATGAGACCCACATTGGCTTAAACGCCGTTATTCCGTGTATGACTATATCTCGTTGGAGACGTTTGCCTCCATGCCTGTGAGTAAAGTCAGCCTTCATTTTACCTGTTTCATATTACTCAACTTGGATTTCGATAATAAGGTTATGTAGCCACATGACAAGCCTGCTATCTGAAGTCGTACTGGGTCTGTTTTTGACTTTCGTGGTTCCTTTTAGTTCACGCTCAAGTCCTTTGTGTGTGTGCACACACGCGTGCGCACACGGATATGCCTGTTCCTTATCTTATTGTCCTTGAAAAGGTATTTGTAGGGACATTTTGAGGCCTAGGATGATGAGTGCCTCCAGAGATGGTTTATCTTGCTTATGCCGGGTACCCTGAGGCTCAGCAGATTTAGAATAACCTTAATCTGTGGTGAGGACTCGAAGTTTTCTGGGCTGCCCATGGGATGCATACCTGGGCTGCCGGACTGTGCAAGAGCTGATGTAAGTACGGTTCTTCTTCTCATGGTGTGTGACCCTTTGGCGTCCTGGTGTTCTTGTCAGGGTTGGGAGTGTCTCCAAATGAACTTTTTTATAGGAAGGAGACAGGGCTTTGATTTCTACCCCTGTTGACCTGGAAGGCCATAAAAGTTAAAAGCTCTCACTCTGGCAGATGTCCACAGGGCAAACGCACCTTTCCTGTGATTTTCTCTCTTGAATTATTATTTTTCCTTTTGGCCTGGTAATTCCTTATTATTTGTTGGTACTTGGTTCATCTTATTCATTTTTTTAAAAAAATCATCGTAAGCAAGAAATTTAGTCCACTACCAAGACAGCATTACTAGACAGTGGAGTTCTTCCAGTCTTCTTTTCTACATATAAAGATTGTCAGGGTTTACTGGTGGTTCATAATTATTTTAAAAGACTGACAGTAACTTCAATAAAAATATAAACATTCATGTAGTTTTTATCCCTGCAGCAGTGGTATACTTTAAGTGTCGGTGTTCCTCGATTAGTAGTGGAGTTAACCTTTTGTGTGTTGGACGGACATTTGTATTTCTTTCTAGTGTATTTAGCCAATTTTTCTATTGATAGGTTAGTATTTTTGTTATTTACTTGTAATGGCGTTTTAGATATTAATAAGCGTTGCTTTCCAAGGGAAGCTGACATTTTATTTCTTATGCTTCTCCACCTTCAGGTTACTCCAACAATATGAAGGAGGAATAGTGATATGGATGGCTAAAGTCTAATGATACTTAAGTATTTATCGAACGTTCTCTAAATGTCAGGTGCTGCAGTCCTCATTTCCATGGATTCCACCACTTTTCCACTATTCCTGTTTTATGATATTCTCTCCTTACCAGTTTACATTCCATGGTCAGTTATTACAAGCCCTCTCTTACATACTCCTTTAATTCCTTTGTCCTTCTCTCTGTACTGTTTTTTTTGGGGGGCAGAACTACATCCTGGTTAAGTCCAAATCTTTAATATTCTCAACTTGCACCTGATCAGCTGAATGAGCGTTAGGAGAGAAACACTCAACTAAGTTACCTGATCTCACTTTAAGTGCTGATCATGAGCCTCAGGTGGGCCTTTATTGCTGTCAGGTAAGCAAAAATTCTATACATCTCTAGGCCATTTCATCTCTTCTAGATGATTATATGAGACGTTCTCCGTTTCACTTAAACCTCAACAACTCTCCTATGCTCAGCTGATGATCAGACTTCCTCCTTTACTGAGAAATGAACCAATGAACCAATCAGCAGTTTCATAGACTTCCACCACTGTATCCACTTACTTAAAAGCATTAGCATCTCCTTTTGCCTTCGTACCTGTTACCACCCACCTTCCTACGTAAAGCCAGCTTCTCTGCTTGTGCATTAAATACCTTCCCTCTTGTCCACTCAAGGACAGCTTTCCAGCAATTCTTTCCTCTTTCTCCTCCATCATCATTTTTTCACTTTCTGCTGGACGAGTCCAACTAGTTTACAACAAGAAAAAGTCTCTCGACTCCTTCACTTCCCTCAACAACTACCACTCGATTTCTTTGCTCTTCTTTGCAGCAAACCTTGTGAAATGCATTGTCTGTACTCTCACCAATTCCTCTCCTTCCCTTTTCCCTTAAAACCATGACAACAGGTAGCAGAAATCATGGCACAGAAACCGCTCTCTTCAAGTTCATTGGTGACCTTCATGATGCTAACTCCACTGGTCAATCTTTGTCCTCATGTTACTTGACCCATTAATAATATTTGCCATCGTTGAATACTCCTACTGCCTTAGCAAGTTTTCTTCCTGTGGCTTCCAGAATCTTCTTTAACCTCACGAGCCACTCATTCTTCTTTGCAGGTTTTTCCTTTTCCCAGACTCGATGTAGGAATTCCCTAAGGTTCAATTCTTATTCCTCTTCCCATCTCTATCTATACTTACTGCCTTGGTGATCTCATGTTCACTCATGGCTTTAAATATTTATTTGCCAGTGACACCCACGTTTATATCTCTAGCTCAGATTCCCAACTCTAAACTCATACATTCAACTGTCAGCTAATTATCTCTGATTAAACGTCTTATAGACATCTCAAATACAATGTCTCCCCTCACCCTCCTCCTCCTACCCGCCCATGACCTTCTACCAGCAGCCTTTCCATTGAGTTGATAGCAATTACAGGTAACTTTCATTTCAGTTTCTCTGGCCTAGAAGCAGAGTCCTTTTAAGCTGTTTCTTATTCACACCCCACATCAATTCAGTAGGATATCGTGGGAGCACTATCTTCCAATATATCTGGCATCTGAAATACACCTCACCACCTACACTGCTGATTCGTGTCACCACCATGTCTTTGCTAATTGCTTCAGTTTCCTCCTCCTAGGTCTCCCTGCTTCTATCCCTGCACTCATACAAAATTACGTTGAACCATTCTACTGTTCTTAAAATGAATCCTACTTGATTATGGTATTTAACACACATGCTAGATTTGGTCTTTTGGCATTTTATTAGGATAATTGCATATATCTTTATAGTGATAGTTATCTCTCATTTTTCTTTGTGCTTTTAATCAGGTATTGGTTTTATCATTGTATTTCTTTGTAAAATAATTTAAGAAAGTATTAAGAAATTAAGAGATTTATTTGAGAAATTATAACTATGAAATTATCATTTAAGAAAATTTTGTGGCCTGAAACAGTTTGAATAGAATAATTATCAGTTTCTTGCAAATTTGCTAAGTGACAGAACTCAGTGATGAAATAAATCATATGATTCTGGCTTTTCTTGTTTTTTTTGTTTGTTTATTTGTTTTTGAAGGGTAATTCTTTAACAATTTCTTCAATTTCTTTCATCGATGTTGATCTGTTACTTTTTCTATTTTGGCTCATATCTATTCATTTACACATGTTTTAGAAATTCTTATATTTTACTCATATTTTAAAATTTCTAACAGGTATATAATATGCTATCATAATTATTATTTCCTTTGTATCAATGTTTTCATTTTTCTAACTTTTTATTTATCTCTTAAGTTTTTAACTATTTTATCTATTTTCCTTTAACCCCAAATTGATTGTATTAATCAGTTATCTTTTTTGTATTTTCTAATTTATTGATTTTTTGTTTTTAATTTTTAAATACTATTTTCCTGCTTTCCTAAAGTTCTTTTTATAGCTTTTTTCATAAAATTTCTCATTGGCATGCTTAATTCTTTCAATTTTATTCTAATTTACTAACGTGTATGTTTAAGATTTTGGACTTAACACTGAGTAAGCTTTGGCTCTGTCTTATACATTTTTATATGTAGTGTACTTATTGCTTTGAATTTCAGAGTTTAAGTTTTGGTTCTCTTTCTGACTAAAGGCTGTTTAGATGTTTGCCTTTTAAATTCTCATTGGTTGGGTATTTGGCAGCTATAAATTTCTATTTACAATTTAAATCATCATCGGGGAATATGATCTATATATTTTTTAATTTTTTGAAATTTTTGAGATTCCTTTTGTGATATACCTGGAATGTTGTGTGATGTTGGAGGTTGATCTTGTGATGGCAAGGTGACAATCACATGCTAACAAGACCTGAGCAGAAAGATAGAAGAGCTGCTGATATCAGCCCTCGATGGTCTTACCTCTGGACTTCTTGTTGCATGAGAAAAATAGAATCTCTAATTTTTAAAATATTTTTTAAAGTTTGTTTTTTTATTACTAGAGGCCGAAAGCCATCTGTAACTGATGTTCCATAAACTATTATGATATATTGCTCATTAACAACCCCTATATGATGAAAATAATTTAAGTAGAATTAATAAGTAATTTGCAACCAAGAAATCTTTGACTGAGATGGCCATTCTCTCTTTATTTCTTTTTCCTATCTTTAAAAGAGGAAATGACTGCCCACATTACTGCTTCCTGTCCACTGGAATGGACAGAGTGACAGGCTGACGAGCCATACCAGGCCAAGAAACAGCTTCTAGCAGGAATTCTTTGGGGTATAAAAAAATTTTTTTTAAATTATTGCTTGGTCATTCTTCTTCCTGTACCATCTGCTTCTCTGGTGTTCTGAGGCACGCTTTGATGGAAAGGGCATGATTTCTAAGATGTGCTGTGCCTAGCCTACTTTTACGTTCACAGGGACCTCAGTTTCGTGGGCCTTCCCCTTCCAGAAAATATTGTCACTGATTTGCACTCCTCTCTGCCAACTCAGTTTCTGGATTTTTCTGGATTGCCTGGTTGTAGCAAGAGGGCGAGATGAAGAAACATAGTTGGTTGCTGGATGGGGGCAGTGAATAAGGGAGGCAATGAGATTAGTAATTGTTCTCATGGAACCTAGCGCCTACCCCAAAGGAAGTGGAGTTCAGCCTTTTCAATGGGTGCTGACCTGGGTGTCAGAACCATGGACAAAGAGTAGAAGAATAGTCTTCTTCCTTTTTTTGGGTCATCTCTGTTTCAGTAAGTGACCAGGAGGTACCAGGAGCCAAAGCTGGAATTGTTTTCCCTCAACCCGATGCTTGATGTCCAAGCTTCCGACATTAGTTTGCTGTTATTCTGAAAGGACATGTTTCACTTTTTATGCATCTTCTAGACATTTAAAGAGAAGTTGAGAGAGCCTACATTTTGGTCCTCAGGCTAATAGCCCCTCAGGCAGCCTATACAAATGACTTCGTAAAGTGTTTTCACAAAGTCACTCAATGAAATTGTGAAATAGGTAGCGTGGCTATTATCTACTCCTGTACCATTCTCCCCATTTTCCCCATCCCCTCTGAGTTCTTCCCCAACTGGAGGTGACTCCAGTCCACTAATGTCTCCATCTCTATCTTTTTGGTGACATCTCTCTACCTGAGTTGAGTTATGACTTAGTCATTTTCTGACTCACGGCTTTCGACTTTCCTGTTCTTCCTGCAGTGTCCTCAGGACCCTGCTCTGTCATCTTCTGGCATTCTGCCACCACACAGGGTGAGACATCTTCAGAAACAGGTCAACGTATTTCCCGTGGAATCTGAAAGCAAACTTCCTAGCAGCAACAGGAAGCCCCTACTGGTATCCAGGAAGAACCCGGGTTGCTGCACATGCTTTGGGAAAATCATAAATGAGACATTCTGCTGCATTTGTACTCTGCCTCCCCCAGCTCCCATTGACACAACCTCCCCGAATTATTATCTACAGCCAGTTCTCACCCACACACATAATAAGCAGGTAGCAAGGCTTTAATTTTCTTAGCATGAGATGGGAAAAAAAAAAGAAATATGTATGCCTTTTAAGGAAAATAATATTGCTTCTCATTTCAGGATGTTCTACTTTATTTGATAGATTCCTCCATTCTCACAGGTTCTGCTCAGAGATCTGTAAATATGACTCCCAAGGTCTGGTTTTCTCCTGAGTTCTTGTCCAACCACCTACGGAACTTCTCCATCTAAATATTCTTCTGTAATCTCAAAGCCATCGCGGCCCACAATACACCCGCGTCTGTCCTCCTGACTTATCTGTTCCCTCACTGGTAACTAGACACAAAAATTCAATGAGTTCCCTTGCCTTCCCCTCTGACACTTGGTGGCTGTTTTGTGGAGCAGGTTCACCCCGTGATGAGTCATGATCACTGCTTTGCATTTTTATGCTTCCACCCCTATTGGCAGGGCCATGTTTGAAATTTTAAAATCGGGACCTATCTTCATAACCCTTTATTTTTTATTACAGTTATGAACAGAATGAGTACCCAGTTTGCAGGCTGCTAACTCCAGTGCCAAAGGGTTCGGCTGGTCTCTGCACACGGTACTAGTAACACCCACGGCAGATGTGGATCTTGACGTGTTCCCATCCCGTGTCTGCTCCCTCATCCACAGTTCTGTAGGAAACTGGTGTTCCAGCAGCTACTGTTACTAGACTGGAGAAGGAGTTAAGGGATTTTTTTTTTTTTTTTGAATGTCATGATGTTGGGGTGGTGGCTGCTGATAGTATCCAGTGGATAGAAGCCACAGGTGCTCTAAACATCCGACAGTGCACAGGACAGGGATTATCCAGCCCAAAATGTCAATAAAGCCGAGGCTGAGAGACTCTTTTTCAGAATATCACCTCTTTTGGCAAATGTCCCCCCAGGTTTCATTCCTCTGCTTTTACCCTAATCTAGCAGTTAAATGCATCTTGCTGGTCCGTTTGTCTCACTCCCGAGAGAGGGCAGAGTTCACGTTTTATTCATGGGTGATTTCCTATCAACAAGCCCCTGGAACACTGATGACGATGATTAGTATTTTTGGAGTTACATTGCAGTTGAGCATGGATACCACCAACTCAGAGAAGCATCCCCTGGCCTGCTTCAACCTGAAGAGGGACCTCACCTCTCCCCCCTGTTGTACCACAAGAGAGGGGAATACATGGACAGTTACCAGGATTCAGAGATGTGGGTCGGGGGAGAAGCTAAGAGAAAAACTCTTTCTTTCTTCAGGAATGCGTTTAATATTGCTCCTTTCTCTGAAGTCCCATGCAGTGGGTCTCTTAAGAAGGCCTTAAGATGGATGGAGCTTCTGGCTTCGAAGGGATCCTCCATCTCTTATTAAGGGTCAATGTGGGATTCAGTGGGAAAGAGGGAGTGGATGGACTGCTAGGCTGGCTGTGGGCAAGACTTCAGGAAGAAACTTTTTTCTTTGGGTTAGTCTGTCTTCTGTGAGGGTGGAAGACCTTGATGGCTAAGGTAGGATGTAGGTGAAGGGCAGAGAGCGTACTTTTAGTCTAGACCTTAGAAACGCGGGCCAAAGAAATCCTTACGGCGTACACCGGATTCAGTCCACAGTAAGGTGTATTAGTTTCTGTCGGCCACTGAACCAAAGTACTAAGTAGCCCTGGGAAATCAAAGGGTGCGGCAGGGTAGGTTCCTTCTGGAGGATCTGCCTGTCTCCTAGCTTCTGGTAGTGGCTGGCAATCCTTGGTGTTCCTTGGCATGTAGCCATATCACTCCAATATCGGCCTCTGTTGTCACATGGTCTTCTTCCTTGTATGTCTCCATGTGTGTCTATCTTTCCCTTATGCGGTCACCAGTGATTGTATTTGGGGCTCTGACACCCTACTTCATGTAACTAAGTACATCTGCAAAGACATTATTTCCCAAAAAAGGTGACGTTCCAAGGTTTTGGGTGGACATGATGTTTTGGGGGACACTGTTCAACCCACTAATAAGTGTGGGAGTCTTATAAGGAGTTTCTAGTCAGAACCCTATAAAATAAAGTGTATATTTTTGCAGTGTATTCGTTCTGCTAATATCTCTAACAAATTTACTGTGTCAGGAAGTGGTGGGTCTAGAATTCAAAAATTCTTTTTACTTTTTTCCCTTATTACGCTCATCATAATGAATACATCTAACTTTGTGACTTCTTAAATTTCTTAGGAACAGCCTAATTTATTTAACATATCTAGTGTCCCATTTAAATATTTTTAACTGACCAAAGTGGATGCTTTACATAGCAAAATACCATCCAAATAAAAGATTGGAGTAGGCTTATCGAGATCTCATTAGATATTAGTGATGATAAGTATTGAGTCAAGGGAATCAGCCAGGTAATAGAAGAGGAGGCCTAATGTTTTATTCTCAAAACTCAAAGCTTACATTTCTTTTCTTTCGCACTCTCAACCAAACCTGAACTCTTTTCCTCTCTAAACCACAATCGAAGAAAGAACAAGCACTTAAAGAAATTATTTCTTAAAGTAGTGATTAAAAAAACCAAAAATCAGAAAATCAGAATTGCTGGCTTTGTGATCATATTTCTTAAAAGGAGCCTAGGGAAGAGGGTGTGTACCCAGAAAAAAGCAGGAGGCTCCCGTAAGCTGCATCACGGATGTCACCCGCAGTGATTTGAAACCATAGAAACAAATCAAAGCTACTGCTGGTGTTTGCATTGAGCTTGCGTGTGTGTGAGCGTTCACACCGCCAAACATGTTCAGGGTTTTCGCCAGTCAAAAATAAATTCAGGTGCATTTGTCCTGTCTCCATGCATTGATGGACGCCAAATTATTTTGACATTTCTGTAGTCATCTCTCGGGTCTCCTGACATGGTTGAAAAACTGACATCGTTTGCCTTTCATGCTCATTTAATTTCGGGGAGAGAATGGGATGACAACAAGAAAGACGGCAAAGCCAAAGGACGGGATGACCAGCAGCACCATGGTGGTGACACAAAACCCTGTGTAAAAGGACAGGAAATCACTAACGCCTCTTCGTTCAGATATGGTTGGCATATCCAGCTCACACTGCTTAAAAGAGAGAGGAAGAGAGGCCATCTTTGATACATTGAATGAAAAAGAAGCATGTTACATGCTTGCTGGATCCAATACCACTTGAGTAGAAATAAAGTATACAATTGAGTTTCTTGGGTGTTTAAGAATCTTACCGAAAGGGGTAGAAGGGGTCAAAGACATGGTGACGGAAGGAAACTAGATTCAGGGTGGTGAACACGCGATAGAGTATACAAATGCCGTATTATAGAGATGTATACCTAAAATTTATATGATGTTATTAACCAATGTTACCCCATTAAATTTAATTGAAAAAAAAAAAAGAATCTTGAGGAATATGAGCAATTTTGCTTATGTTTATGTCTTGGAAACATAAAACTTTTGCGGATAGTAATTTAGAGAAGCTTTTTATATTTGATATTATATGCGAAATGATCCATACAGGTGAAATAGAACCAAATAGAATTAGTTTGGAATATGTGGAAATGTTTGTTTACTTAACTTTTTAAAAATAAAGGATAGAAATGTTTTAGAAAAAAATCATTAAACTTTAGACCTCTGCAAATATCCCTATTTTGGCTATTAGAAATTAGATATTTTCAAATAATTCTTACCTCCTCTAACAGTCATAGATAGGCAGCCAAAAGCCAAATCTAGCTCTTCAGTGTGTTTCCTTGGCTCTCACAGTTTCCTTAAACTTGTTGTGTATCACCTCATGGTGAGGTGATACACAGCAGAGAAACAGAATGCCGACAAAACTCAAACCGATGTAATTTCTAGGTCCTCCCCACCATTCTAGAATTGACTGGCTGGTGGTATTGATAAACAGTCAGTTTCCCCTCTGCCTCTACCAGGGCCATCACCTTTATTGATAATTGGTGCCCAGGAGGCAAAACTAGTGACAAAGACTCAGAACAGTGAGAAAGGGATGGCATCAGAAGTCTCTGAGTCTCTCCTTCCAAATGTTGCTCAAATATCTACCGCTCCACCATGCAACCTAAGCATAAGGAAGGTTGGCTCTGGCCTCGACTCAGGCAAATGCATTCTGTTTACCGTAAGCCATTTGGGGTCATTCCATGGCTTCCATTTCAAGCCAAAGAGAAAGAAGGAGATAGTCTGCTGGGGGGTTCTGGGAAAGCTTCTCCAGTTTTAAGTAGGTGACATTGCAGAAGCAGACATTTTTAACCTCTGCACTTTATCCTTTCAGAATGTGACACCTGGAAATGCTGTGGCCGTCAGAGGAAGAAGCCAACATGTGGAAAAGGGCAGATCCAAGAAAACTGCAGAGAAGCTGAGCTGGGACTTTGACAGACCACAGCTGGAGTTTCAGTCTCTGTGAGTAAGGGCTTCCTGGCAGCCCAAGGCATTCTAAATGTCACCATCTCCCAAATTCACCATAACTTCATTTAACAAGCATAATACACTGACTTAACGTTACCTCCTGAAGTCTGTTCCTTTGGTGTCTTTTGGGATGTAAATCATTTGTAGATATGGAAAAAACTCTCTGTAGAAAAACTAACTCAAGGCTATGGGGAGAAAGGTACGGAATCGTTACTGAGGATCACTATAATTTGTTTTTCCTTTCAACCACTACTACAATTTGATTACAATTATTATACCTTGTATCTGCAAAACAATTTATAGTTTACAAAGTGCTTTATGTGTCACTTCATTTAATTCTAATGATAGCCCAGTGACATAGAGGATAAGAGGAAGATGTGAAGAATGGAACTCTTGAAGGTTACGGATTTTAACCAAGATCCCAAATTTAGAAAGTGTCAACACCAGGACTTAAATCTAGGTCCTCGAACCTTGAATCTAGTGCTTTCGCCACTGAACCACAGCTGGAGGTTGAAGCAAATCTGTGGGTTATTATGGTGAAGAAATAGTTTACAGAAAAGAAGTAAAGAGGTGGCTCTAGATCCCCGGGCAACTGGGATCTGCTCTTGGCTGTATCGTTCACTAGCTGTGAAATCTTAGGTGAATCATTTTTTTCTTCCTGAGCCTCAGTTTCAAGGAACTGTACTAGATGATCTATTGTGTACTTCCTGATTCTAACTTCTTGTGATTCTGCAACTGAGAATTGCCTATGCAAATAGAGTACAAATCACGCTTTTTTATAAGCTATAAAGCTTCTCTAGTGACTAGTAAAGGGACACCGACTGTGTGTGTCCTGCTTATGGTTCCATATTAGCCTCCATGCTCACATCTCTTGAGCACTTGTGAAAATGTCAGCAGTTAGCAGACATGGGCTTTTCATTTGCAGGATAATTTTACTATAGAACTGCAAAACTCATTTGTCTGTGAGCTAATCTTGTCACTGTGATTCTTGGAATATATTTAAGATGGCATAAAGGCCAGCCCTACGGAGTCTTTAAGATGCTTATTTTTTTAGGCAGCCGAATGGTAGGTTCCCACAGTTAATTGTCTAAAGACTTGCTTCCCTTCACTATTTTCATGAAACACGTGATATTTGCTGCCTCAACACATTTAGGTTTGCAAATTTAGCACCACAGAGACTATTTTCTCCTATACTCAGGGTTTGAGGAATTTGCTGTCTCATCTTCACACAGATAAATTGTTCAGTCAAAGAAAAAAGTAGCACACCAGGACATAAGTGTCTTGAATAGAAACTGGGGTGTGTCGGAAAGTGGAAAATATTTGCGGTAAATTGTAAAGCAATGCTTTATGAAGAACTGCACACTGGCTGACCGAATATATCAGGTGTTATGGCTATTGAAGGAAAATAGATGGAGGAGGATGGAAAAAAGGTTGGAGCAAGTCTGGGTGAGTCTGAAAGATAGTGGCTCTTGCCTTTACTTTTAGAAAAAAAAAATGCCGGAAATTAGGTCTTCGGAGGGATGATTGTGAGTGTGAAGGTAGCTATGTAAATCTTGGTATTAGTTGTCTTTTTAAGTGACGGAAATCCAACTCACGCTAGTTAAGTAAAGTAGAATTTATTGGCTTATATAACTGGGAAGTCCAAAAGGCAGGCTGGACCCCCTGACTGTAACCAGGGACTCAGAAGAGACCTCTGTCTATGAAGCCAGCATTTATCACTTCTCTCTCGATCCTATGATAAGATAATTATCAAAGAATCAATTCACACAAATTTACAGGAGAGAACGAGAGAGGTGATGTAGGGAGACGAGAGAGTTCAACAAAATTCTCAAGGCGAAAATTGAGTGGCGTTTTCCCTGATGCAGCAGGGAAGCTGAAGCCTAGAAAGGCTCAGAAGAGAAAAGAGTAAAAAGTCTGGCAGAGTCCAGAGAGGGTCTTGGCTCAGAGATGGAGGGCTGGGGAGGAAGTCTGTATGTGGAACACTCAACTGCCACCATGCACATAGTGCCAGCACGACTTCCTCTAACCCTCATTTGGAAGATTAGATGTTTTTCTCTAAATAAATTGGACAGTGCTCTCCCAGCCCCACAAATGACCTCCAAATGGTGACATTTAGGGACACTGGCACGATGGCCTGTCTACTTAGTTATGACCCTAACGTAAGTTGAGGCCATTGGAAAAACTTTGACCAGGTTAACAAAACCTCCAACTGGCTTATAGGTGCCTTATACTCAAATGTGAACAGGGAATAAGGGATCACCATGCATTAGAGGTAGCACTCCAATGTCAGTGGGAAGTAAACACTCAGAATGTCTCTGAGGAAATATAGGGCAAGGAACAAAAGAGACACAAATTCCAATAGGTATCCTCACAGGAGGGATTGGGAATGGCACGAGAAAGGCAATTCAGAGGACCACAGAAGAACTCTTAGAAATTAAAAATGTTTATTAAAACATTCTGTAAAAGAATTAGAAGATAAATTTGAGGAAACTTCCCGAAAGAATAAAGTGGCTAAGTATAGAGTAGATACTTCATGCAGAGCAATACAAATTTTAAATCTCTGATGTACAGAAAGGGAGAAAAAGTTGTTGAGATACCCAAGACTGGTCCTCAGAATTGTAGAGAAAGCTTGTGATTATAAAGTTATGTGAATCTGCACAACTAATCAAACTTCTTTGTCATTTTCTATTGGCCAAATGAAAACAAAAAGATCATTAACAAGGCTTGGTTCAAATCAGAAGTATCAGCACCTGCCTGATTAGTATATACTCTCTATTAGCAATTAATAGGACCTATGTCCTTTTCTCTTTGGAAAATCAAGAACTTGGGATAACAAAAAACATTTAAAAACAGACCCAGAATTCTCTGTCAAAAGCCCACACTTGTCAATGAGCCCATACTTGGCTTTTAGACTGTGGCTTATGCTATGAGTTAAAAAAAATCTGCTTAGAAGCTCATTTAACTTCTCTGTTCTGTCTGCGTTGTTTTTGCGGGCTCTCCTAAGGCACTGAGGGACACTGGAACAACAAAGATAGGAACCTTGGTGTGTAACTCCCAAGTTAATTTCATCACACAAAACAGATGTGAAATTTTAGCAGTTATAAGAATTACCAAAGAGTCAGATGTTTGTAGGATTATCTGTTCTCGGGGTTTAAAATAGTGACAACCCAGACTTAGGTTGAAACAAACAACAGGGCTTGTGGTCACACTTGACGCTAGGAAGCCAGGCCTGATCTGGTGGAATTGTCTGTCACTTGAGCATTCAGGGGACACACTAGCTGTTTCCCCAGGATCCTCACCTGTAACAGCAGCAGGCCTCAGTGGGAAGTGGACAGAAGCTTCTCTAGAAGGGGTGGTCCCTCCCTTTTTGCTTCTTTCCCTGCTTTTGTATGGTCTGGTATGATTTTTATGATTAGGATAGTATTTTCGGTTTTTACACTCTGTATGTAAGCTTATCATAAGCCTGAGCCAAACCAAAACTTTTCAGTTCTCTATAAATCTTGAGACAGTTCTCTTCAAGCCTTGTGCTTTCTAGTATTAGAAATGTTCATTAGTTCGTTGGGAAGGTGAATGAGTCAGGGCACATGCCTGCACGTAACAGAAAGACCTTCTCAAGTCAACTTTATCAAAAAGAAATATTTGTTTGCTCACATACCAGGAAGTCTGGGATACAGCTGACTTCATATATAGCTGGGTACATGGGCTTAAATGCTGCTAGAGATTTCTCTGTTTCTCATTCCTGTTTATTTCTGTTTATGTTGGCACCTTTATCTCTTTTTCTTGTTATGTAAAGAGGTTTCCTGCATGTGACTTGGGAAGGTGGCCATTGAGCAGCCTTAAACTTAAATCCTCCCAGAGCTGTGATTCCCAAGGCAAAGAGGAAATTGCACCTCATGTGAATAAATGTTTACAGTCCCACGGAGGGCTCTGTGGCCCAGTGGGGACCTCGTGCTCATTTTTGAAGCTCTGTTGCTAGAGGTGTTGGGGGACCCTGACTGGCCTGATGTGTTCCTTTTCTCACACCTGTGGCAGAGCCCTGTTATATTGGGAGGGGGATTCTCAACGAAGAGGGGGTGTGCTATTACCACAAGTTTAGTAGGTAAATCTGTGGTTACCATAGTTTATATTGTGAGAAAGAGGAAGCAGATCTGCCTCTGTTTTCATTACTTCCTTGACCTGATGACCATATTCCATTTTAGCGCCTCAAAAACATGGTGGATAGTCTTTGAATGTGCATTGGTTTTTAAGTTAGCGGTTGGCAGATATATTTGGCAGTTAGCAATCATACACATGCACATACGATATGAAGAGAATTTGTTGTGAATTATGCTTTTGATTGAACTGTTCATCCTTTCATTCATTCTTTCAATAAGTTTTATCAAGTACCTAATATAGGACATATATAGAAAAAAAAATCATAGTCTCTGCCCTCATCACATTTATAGGATAACAAAAGAGAAAGACAATCAGATCTACATGCACACACATGCAAACTCTATTTAAAATTGTTTTAAATGCTATCAGATTTTATAACAACAGTGGACATCTGGGTTATATTGCTATACCAAGAAAGCTCTCTCATAAGAAGTTATATTTAGGTGAAATCTTGAATAAT